>NW_017306427.1:749075-759011 GCF_000935625.1 Nanorana parkeri
GGGGGGGGGGGTTATTTTGTTGCCTCGCCCTGTAGAGTTATAATTTAACAGATTGGAAGGAATGAAGACAATATTGTCATTACACATTAATAACTCAACATCATTAAATCTTTTTATAGCAAGTTATTAGCAAGATTACCTTGTGGATCATATTTTTGTTACACCCATATTCAAGATATAATATCTTAATTATGGCTGTAACATGTAACATATCCTGCCCCCGCACCTACCTAAATTATGGGGTTACATGGCCAAACCCTCCCACCTCCCTGCTGCCCCCACCCCTCCACAAGACCCCCACACCGCCCTCCTGCACCTACTTGAATTGTGGAGTTACATGGTCATATGGCCAAACCCCCCACCGCCCTCCTTTCCCCTCACCTAGTTGAATCATTGGGTTACATGGTCATATGGCCAAACCCCCACACCGCCCTCCTGCACCTACTTGAATCGTGGGGTTACAGGGTCATATGGCCAAACCCCCAACCGCCCTCCTTTCCCTGCACCTAGTTGAATTGTGGGGTTCTTCTGCCCGGAGAGTGCTGCTCTTTTTTTTTTTTTATTTGCCACAGTTCTGTGTGGCTCTGCCCACCCAGCCGTGTCATCCATTGACCGGATCTTTGAATGGAGAAATTACAAGTGCCATCAGCCATTGTGGTAGAGGGGCTTGGTTCTGAATGGAATACAAGTGTTCTGATGTCACCGCAATTGTCGTTCATTGACACTTCCTCCTCCCGTCCATGTTACTGAATGTCCGCACTGAAGTACAGATAGGAGGAAGAGTCTGCAGCAGCCAGAGCATTGCACCCATCATCCACTGATCACAGTTGCAATTCTCTACTGGCTCCTATGCAAAAAAATAATGAATGCAAATTTTTTTCTTCTATTTTTGGTGAAATACGCAGCCATTCAGTTGCCTTAATGCAACGTATGGCAATGCACCACGTACTGCGCATTGACTGCACTGCGATGGACCTGACGGGTGTGAATGAGCCCGGTCAGTTTTGTTTTTGTTTATTTGTTTTTGGCCGGAATTCAGTAGTTCTGCGATAGTGAAAGGTAGTCAAGGATTTTCATCGCCGAGCTCCTCCAGCCTGGTAAAGGAAGTTCTGTATTCCAACCACAGATTTATTTTTAATACATCCTTCTTAGAATTCTCACGTCGAGGGGGGGGAGGAGACTGAGGAAATCCTTCTGCCTGCAGCAGACTGATCACTAGGGGAGGGGAGGCTTCGGAAATGCTTCCTCCTGCCTTCAGCAGACTGATCACTGGGGGAGGGGAGACTGAGGAAATGCTTCCTCCTGCCTTCAGCAGACTGTTGAGATCATCTCAGCTTGTGCAATCTGATGCATATGCATGCAATTACACGCAACACTTGTCCCTCCCAGAAGCAGGTCAATGCATGGGTGTGCCCGCCCGTGTGAATGAACCCTAGAGTAGAGGAGCAATGCAGAAAGAAAACGAAGGCCACCCATGCAAAATGCGTTAACGCAGAATAATGGAGGTGGTTTCAGTTTCAAGCACAGAAATTTTGAATGCGCCCCTTAAGGGGACCCTGTCACAAAGCTCATTATACTGATTATATGCTATTCCCTGGCTGGCGTGCTGTAGATACTCCAGATTGGTGACTCAGTGGGTAGATTCCACTTCAGATATAGCACACGACACATGAGTTAGGCAATGGCCACTTCCGTCAGACCACAAGCACGCAGGTGCTTTGCCCGATGACACGTCTCCCTTTTAAATCTCGATGAGCTGGCCCCTTTCAATGGGTGACGTTCACTGTACGGAACAATGTGCAGAGCAATGGCCGAGGACACCCGGATCCCATTCACATCTTTGGATAATTCTGCTGCCTTCTTTTCCTGTCCCTTGTCACCATCACATGGGAATGTGCAGCAGCTGCTGGTAATTCAGAGGGGACGTCACCATAGTGTGACCCTCCAGCGCAGCTGTCACGTCTCGGGTCTCTCCTACAGAGTCACGTCTCAGGGGCCTCGGCTAATACTCTGCCGAATTCTGTCTGCACCGGTGATAGAGGGGGGCTTCAGCTCAAAGACCAAACTAGAGATGACTTCTGTGGTTACAATGGAACCATTCAAGATTGGACAACTGGCCAACATGGCCGCTGTGGGGGAAATAAAGACTCGCCACCTGGCTTCCCGATTAGCAGGGAAGCCGCCCCCCAGGCTTCTTGTCACTAGGTGGCGAGAAAGCATGGAGCAGGCTTTCTGGCCAATTGGGAAGCCAGGCGCCGTGAAATGATGCGGCGCCCATGTTTTCTGATTCTGGCTTCATGCTTTCTCGCCACCTAGTGACCAGAAGCATGGGGGGCGGCTTCCCTGCTAATCAGGAAGCCAGGTGGCGAGTCATTACACGCCACCTGGCTTCCTTAATGGGACTTTTGGTATTGGGGCGATCCGAAAAAGAAATATCACTACTCTGTACTCGATGCCGAAATACCTGTATCGGTGCATCCCTGCTATCGAGTACAAACACCGAAATTTTTCGGTACTCGCCAATTCCGGAAGTCCCGTTAAGGAAGCCAAGTGCTGAGTACTGACTCGCCACCTGGCTTCCTGATTAGCCGGGAAGCCATCTCCATGCTTCCTCGTCACCAGATGATAGAGCATGAAGCCAGCTTTCTGGCCAAGCAGGAAGCTGGGGGGCGAGTCATTAAACGGCGCTTGGCTTCCTGATTGGCCAGCAAACAGGTTCCATGCACCAGGTGACGAGGAAGCATGGAGCCGGCTTTCTGGCCAATCGGGAAGCCAGGGGGCGAGTCATTACACGGCGCTTGGCTTCCTGATTGGCCAGCAAGCAGGTTCCATGCACCAGGTCACGAGAGAGGATGAAGCCAGCTTTCTGGCCAAGCAGGAAGCCAGGGGGGGCAGGTAATAACTCTCCTTCTGGCTTTCTCATTCGGAAGGTTCGGCTTCACGCGCCCTCGTCACCAGGTGACGAGGGAGCATGGAGCCAGTTTCCCGGGCCAATCGGGAAACCGGGGCAACGTGTAATGTTCGCTGCTCGGCTTCCTGATACCGGAAGCTCGAGTATCGGGCTAGGCATTGGAGCATTTGAGCGAGTACTCGTCCAAATACTCGGTATCGGCACCAATACTAGTATCGGTGAATCCTTAGTCCAGAGTTGTTGCTGTAAAACCTGCAGGCCATCAGTTTGGAGTTGGCAGTGAATGATGGCCCCAGAATTATTGCTCTCACTTTTTTTTTTTTTTTTTACTTTATTGCTTTTTTTTTTTTACTTTATTGCGATCACACAGTGGGCTCACAAACCTGTGATAGCACTTTAGTGGTGATAGGTTCTCTTTAAGCAGATGCTACCAGCACACAGAAGAAATGTGCCAAAATAAACATGTTGGGCATACTGAGCCTGATTAAGGGACCCTGTGGGGCCCCAAATGTTGCCATCCTTGCGACCGACAATATATTTATATGTCAATAAAGACGTTTATTTGGACACATTTCTTTGGTGTGCTGGTGACATCCTGTATCTGCATTGCTTTGAGCGACGCCCTCTGCAGCCATTTCGGCACCCATCAAGGGGTATACCAGTCAGGGGTGTGGTGGCATACCCATTAGGTTCTCTTTAAGGAGTCATTAGGGGTCTATTAGACTCCTGAATGTCACCTCTGCACTCCAGTGAAGCTGATCTAGAAGAGATTGTCCTTGATCAGCTTCATCCCGGCCACAGTGGATGGGGGAGGACTGCTTTGAAACTGTAAGTGACGAAAAGCTCATACAATGTATTACTTTGTTATGTTAGGTAATGACAATGTTGTTGCTGAATACACCGGCCCAAAGTGGAAATGTAAAAATGTCTTCAATCCATATGGGCTATAAAGATATGAGATCGGTAATGGGTTCACGCGTATCCTTGTAGTTTTCGGGTAGAGTGGGGAAAGTTTAGACCAAGGGGTGGGTAACTCCGGCCCATCAGCTGTGCTTTAATCACGAATCCCTACACGCCTCTGCCTCTGGGAGTCATGCCTGTAACTGTCAGTCTTGCATTGCTTCATGGGGCTTGTAGTTCCACAACTGGAGTGGCCCACCCATGGGTTAGACCCTTTTTCAAGTTTTTATTGCTGCCCCTGTTAGAGAGATTAACCCCCCCCCCCCCTCCATTTATAATAGTAACCAAAAATTATCCAAATCTAAACTTTTGGAGTTGTCCCCAGAACAAGAGGTGGAAGAGGGAGATTCCTGTCACTTGGAGAGATTTCCTCTTAACTTCCTGTTGCATCTCTGGTGCAGGATGTAAAGAAAAATTTCCCCAATGGTCCACGGACAGCATAAAAAATAGTCCGGGAGGGATTTTAACCCTTCCTTACTTAAAGATTTTGGGCCTTTACATCCATTTCAACCAAAATGTATCTAAAGAGAGACTTTAAATACAGGTGGTCAGCATTGAAAACGGGGGATCTCTTTTAAGCTGTGACCTTGTTCCCGGACAATGTCTAGGAATGGCGCGGAGCACTGTTCCCGGTCTGATGTCACAGCTAGCAGAGCGGGTTGTCTTCTGTCCTGCAGCCTCACCTGTGGAGCCGATGACCGGGAGCTGCGAGGGCTGAGAATAGCAGGCACATTTGGTGTGGGAGGACAGCTGGAAATGCGGGTTGATTCAGTAATACATCTCGGGCCCTGACATTTGCCTGGCAGGGTCCACTGCTGCCGCCCACTTGCTGACTCCATTTTGGGGATTCGGACATGGTGACATTTGGAGAATGACTGATCTTTAGCTAAATATAGAAAGCCCTAGTTCTCAATGGAAGGGGGGGACCGAAATAGTTTTTTAACTTTTTTTTAAATAGACGTTCCTCATTCTAAAAACAATTACTTGGACCCACCCTACCCATATGACACGTAAGGCTTTGTAAAGGTGCGTTTTGGAGTTTGCTTCCCACTAGCTTGTCATGGGGCACCATCGTAGTGACCAGGGCACTGGTGATGGTATATGCATTTTGCCCCTTACAGTTCCTGTGTGATCTGGCCCTGGCCTTCAATTTGTTACATCAAGATTTATTATGTGTGCTGGGCAGGTATATTTTCAAGTCCATATAATTGATGTCTAATCTGCACTAGTCCTGTATAGATTGACAGATAGGGATGTATACAGTATATGTAAGACTATCAACTACATAACATTCACTACACCATGGCATCTATTTATAAACCATTTGCAGAGCCGTTCACCTTTCGAATCTCTTTAAACATTAATTCGGTGTCTAAAGAGGCAAAAACTAACATTCTTCCATTCTTCATATATTTTCTTTGCAGGTTGAATGCAACATAATAATGTGCCATGGCCACTAGATAGAGCTGATATATCACTGATTTCCTGTGCTTATTTCCTGTGCTTCTCCTCTCCATCTAGTGGCCACAATGTTGAATTCCATTACATTCAACCTGAAAAGAAAACTATTAAGAACATTCATTTCGACATCTGTTTGCTGAGTGTGTGTGTGTGTGTGTATATATATATATATATCATTTTTTTTTTTTTTTAAGAATTGTTAAGCTATACAAGACTGGTGCTCTGGGCCCTCCTGTATGTTCTCTGCAGTCTCCACCTGGGTAGAGGGGTTCATTGCACAACTAGTTGGGTTTTTCAATACAATACATTTTATGCTCTTTACACATGTATGCTTTACTGCATATTTGATGTTGTGTATCAAGTTTGTATATGAATGTGTTATTTAAAGGCAATTTTGATATGACATTGTAGACACTGCTCCATTTCCCGATGAAGGGGTATTTTTTTGCCTTTCATAGAAGCATAGAGTTCCCTATTGATCGATTAAATGAGAATTATGGGATAAGTGTTTTTCCCCATAGTTCTCTTTAGGGTCACGGGAGGACATATACTAACCTCCTCCCGTGACTCAAAACTCAGTATATCGCGAGCTACAGCTAGCGGTATACTGAGAGCGCCGCAGACGGGACGGATCATCACAATGCTGTCGAGATCCACTCAGCTGCATGATAGACAGCGGGCTCTGCCTATCTAGAGGCAGAGCCAGCTGTGCCCACCCACTCCCGCTTCCGTTCCTCCAGTCAGTACTGGGGGATAGGAAAGGGGATGGGTGAATCCCTGTGGGGAGCCGTGACTGATCAAATCCCTGCAGATAGTAGAGACTATCGAGAAGTGAGCGATTGATGGTATGTGTTCGCTCACTTCCCGATCTATAGAGCCGACGGACAGTTTCATTGTCACACGTCGGCTCTGACTATGAGGATGAGTGATTTTCACTCACCTCATAGTTCACCTTTTTAAGCACCCACATGGACCTTCTGAGTTGTGGCCGTTGTCGGGTTGGGTCAGAATACACAAGGACTTGCTCGTGGTTTTCATCCAGGAATTGTTAAATGAATGGAAAATTCTTCAGGGAATTAGAGAGCTTTGCAGCTAGTTAACGTTTCATCTGAATAAGTCTAACCCAATCAGGGCTGTGTGTGATTCCACCGGCCCTGGCAAGAGAAGTTGAGGTTTAAAGGGCCAATGCGGTGAAAATCCATAATTTTATTTGTATAGTATTATTTCTGACTAATCTGTAACCTCTCAGGAGTTAATCAGAAACGGAGATCTTTACTACTGAGACAAATGTTTATTTTCCAACACAATTGTGGCTTCCACTCTAGTAATTTCAGAGATTCTCACAGCCACAGACATGACTCCCGAAGAGAGATGCATCATGGGATTTGTAGTTGCACCACAGCTGGAGGGTTGAGACCCCTGCTTTAGAGGATGATTTCTCTCGATGAAGCTGTGATCAGCAGTATTTCATCCTTTTACAGGGAGACCCTTTATTGGTTCTTTGGAGACCATTGCTTAAACCTCTACGCAGGCGTGGAGACTGACTGTCCACGTTTTATAAGTAACATGCACCTAGTCTAAGTTTTGGTTGCCAAAGATGCCCTCCCTTGAAAACGGCCAATCCATAGGATGGTGGTGCAAAAAGAACTCCTTGAATGTAAGAGGCGCAGTGAGGAGAGATTGCATACGCATGCCCCAAATGCTTGGGGTCACTTAGGACAAGGGAATCGCATTGTGGAATGGAGGAAGAGGGGGTGTACTTAATATTCACTGCCGGAAAGTGGAGATATGGTGAGGAGCGGAGGGGGTTAGACAAATTCTCTGGCAGAAGCAAGAAGATTGGCAAAAGTGTCTCATGGGTGATTATCTAGTTTACCAGAAACCAAGTAGCTGGGAGGCTACTACTGTTCAGAGCTGCTGGACTTTCTTAATCTGCTCACAAACCCTTTACTCTTTAAAGGTTTCCTGAAGCTGTGCTACACCCAACCGACATAGCCCACATTGAAGACCAAAGGGTATTGGAAGTCATGCTGAAGAACCCATATAAAGTCGAGCGGCTGTGAACACTGGTGGCCTGGAGCTCTGGTTAATGGAGGCACCAAGCAAGATGTGCCTACCAGTCGGCTTCAGAGTGGGGCAAGTTTACTGCATTCTTGTTGTACTTCTGAAACCTCTTTATCGTGACCCTGAACTCAATGAGAAGATTAGCTACCTGTTTTAAAGGGAACATCTGGCAGTGTACCTAAGTAGTACCCTAAAAATCTACCTTTGTGTCTTGAATTCCTCCTGAAAAATGGTAGTGCTCTTCCTATGCCTAGGCATTGCTGTCCTGTATCATCAGTCATAGCTGTATATCTGGAGTTTGAGATCTAAGGCACTGCTGCCTCTGACTGCTAGACTCGATTTGGAGTGTGATATCACTACTCTGCTGCTCACTGTTCTCCTTGCTGGTGAATAAACTGTACCTGAGGGCACGCAGTGCAAGGATCTCCCTGCTCCTGCTTGATTCATTTTTTGGATCTGTACTTCCTCTACCCCTCCTGTTCTTTCTGGATAATTTTTCCCCTCCCATTCATCAGATCACCAGACTTTACCAGGGCAGTTTGGACATGAAGAAGCCCTGCTCTTCTACTAAGATGGCCACCTTCACGGAGTACAGAACAAGACATTGTAAGTCAGTAATGGGCTAAACAAAGGTCAACCGTAGACAGGGGCTTCCCGGGGACGGGTGTCACCGGAAGTGGATACAGGGTGACACCCGCTGTGACGACACCACGCATGCGTGGTCATCTTATTGATACCTGCCGGCAGCCATCTTGGTGATGGACGTCGGCAGAGAGAGGGGGGAGACGTTCACCCGACGGGATAAGGTATGCCGCCGAGTGCCCTAATTTTCAAAGTGGGCGACACCAAAATGACAGTCATTTTGGTGTCACCCGGGTGCGGCCTGTGATGCCACTGACCCTAAGGAGCCGCCAGGCAATATTGGTGACTAGTCCTTTGCCCTCTGCTTGCCTTTTTTGGACACCGCTTCTATAATACAGGTTCTCTTTAAGCTGCAAAGGTCTCATCACTTATTACTTATTAACCTTCCAGCATTTATCAATACTATGATCAGTTTAAAGTGGACTGTCCCTTTTAGGACCGCACAATTGAGACATCTCATTACTTGTTTTGAGATCTCCCATTGAGCAGATTTAAGAAAAGGCCACATCGGTGACTGTAACCGAGGACGACAAAGCTTTGATGGGGGGTGGCAGACTGTACAGTGCGGGCATGGAGATAGGGAGTGGCAGACTGTACAGTGTGGGGATGGGGGGGCGGGGTGCAGACTGTACAGTGCTTTATTTGATTAAATACATTTCTATTTCACACACACCCTATACAGTTATTACATATATAATAAGTACAGTATGTTTGGCCATCGGATCGTCTTGGAGAAGGAGACACAACCGATGACTGACATCTGGACCCAACGAATATGGCTGCTGTATATGCACAGGGCATGTGAGGATGCTCAGCTTGCTGGTTGGTTGAATTGATGATGTCACTCGGGGTAATTACATTAAGGATTCACTGTAACCATCAGTGTGTATTAATGCTTGGCAATGGATCCCCCATTAAGGAGGCCTGAGCTCACCCGGGTTGGCTGTGTTCCCGTCAAACAGCACGTGAAATGTTACACAACTTTCCTATACAAGCAAAATATTTTTTTGGGCTGGAGTGATGTTCTGAATTACTGAAATCTTGTACGGAACTTGCAAAAAAATAAATACAAATACCATATTGCCACAATGTCTTCTCCCTAATTGTGTAGAGGGGAACCTCAGACACGTGGAACAAGCCACGATGCTTGTAAGACACGCTTGGTGGAAGTCCAATAGAAGCCTAAAGATAGTCATGAAGGATTGGAACCCCTGGCGGATTTTACTGCTGTTTGGGGGTCTATTACCCGTCTATGTAAATGGAAATATCTTGGAAGGGGACATGGGAGTCCTGGTGTTTAAAGCTGAACTCCGGCCTTCCCTCCAGTCTTGCACAGTTGTAGCGGCTCCTCTCCTCTTACTCTGATTGCACTGCACACTGGGAGGTTCTCACAATGTACATTAGAAGCTGCAATAAGATGGAGCCCACTTCATTTCCTGGCTGGAGGACGTCCAGCATTTAGTCTCCCTGTCCCTGGCCCTCCCCTTCCATTCATTGGATCTCCGTTCTTTCAATCATGGAGGCTCATCATCACATATGGGTATTACCTAGGGCGGTCTTCAAGCAAATGCAATCTGTCTGGGAACGCCCACTCCTAAAGACTAATATCCACCCATCGAGGCATTCTAAATATTTGCATAACTCCTGCGAAGAGTCAGCTATGTGCAGCAGAGCAGAGGCGTCCCCGAGGCAGGGTAACACCCGCTGCGAGTACCGGGTGACACACTGCAGTGACGTCATGCCCTGTGCAGCGATTACCTGCCGGCGCCCATCCTGGTGATTGGCGCCGACAGAGCAAGGAGGGGATTCCACCCAGTGGGATAAGGTATGCTCCCGGGTCCTCTCTCTCTCTCTCTCTCTCTCTCTCTCTCTCTCTCTCTCTCTCTCTCTCTCTGTCA
>NW_017306427.1:760075-785619 GCF_000935625.1 Nanorana parkeri
TCTCTCTCTCTCTCTCTCTCTCTCTCTCTCGGTCTCTCTCTCTCTCTCTCTCGGTCTCTCTCTCTCTCTCGCAACTGTCGGTCTCTCTCTCTCTCTCTCGCAACTGTCGGTGTCTCTCTCTCTCTCTCGCAACTGTCGGTGTCTCTCTCTCTCTCTCGCAACTGTCGGTCTCTCTCCAACTGTCGGTCTCTCGGTCCTTGATGGAGCGCCCGACTTTTCAGAGAGGGGTGACACCAAAATGACAGTCATTTTGGTGTCACCACTCCAATGGTGTCACCCGGGTGCAGGCTGCACCCCCCTTGTGACGCCACTGCAGCAGAGAAAGGATGTCAGTGCATCTTCTGCAAGATAACAGCTGGGTTTGTAAAGGCATATGGTGTACACAAAGTGGATTTGAATACATTGCGGCTACTGAGGAATATATTTAAGTGAGCGCTTTTGTGCCCAGGGTTCAGCTTTAAAAGAGAACTATGTGGTAACCTTTTTATCCCATAGTTCTCTTTAGGGTCACGGAGGACATATTCTAATGTCCTCCCGTGACCCAAAGCTCAATATATAGCAGGATATTGCTCACTATATACCGAGATCCGCGCAAGCCGGGACTGATCCTAACAATGCTGTGGAGACTCTTTGCAGGGAGATGATCAGAAAGAGAGCGAGCAATGGTGTGCGTTCGCTCACTTCCCGATCTATAGAGCCGACCCTGTGACAGTTTCGTATTCACAGGTCGGCTTGAACTATGAGGATGAGTGAAAATCATTCACTTCATAATTCTCCTTTAAATTCATGTTAATGTCCTCAAACTAAATCGGGCCAACAGGTCACATCTGCTGGCTGGATGGCCGCTCATAAAGACCCCATAAAGGGGGGGGGGAGGTGGAGAAAGACTCCTAATGTAAAGGGACTCTAATATGAAGGCGGTGGGCTCTGATGTAAAGGGGGGCTTATGTGAAATGAGGGGGCTCCTGATTTAAAGGGAGGACTCTGATTTGGAGGGTAAACCCCAATTTTTTTTTTTTGCATGGCTTTAAAAACCTATACCAGACCCCTTTTTGGTACAACGGTCTGATATGGATTTTGGAGGGGCCACACATAATTTTTCTTACATTTTATTCTGGGTGCTATGAGATTTTTGCATTCTTTTAAAGTGAGCCAGTGGTCACAAAAACTCCCATTGACCCCACTCCCCCCCCCGGGTCTGGATGTAGACTCCCCCGTTTTTTTTGTCGCGCTCAGCCTCTCCACTGTGTAGAGCGTTCCGGATCCGCCGCCTTGTAACCTAATCCAGATGTTAAAAATAAAACTGCTGAGACACAACCTGATCTTGTCATCCGAGAAGTGCAATCTATAAGGGCCAAGAAGGAGCGGTTCATGTGGCCAGCGGGGGGGAAAGTGGAATTTAATGCAGCGTTCGTACTGAAGGACAGCGAGCCTCGTACTGTAGAGAAAGCTCCAGCAATACTTATCCTTGGGGAAGGCATGCTAGACCTTGTAGTTCCTCCTACATGCTGGGGCTGTCGACGAGCAAATCTATTCTGGAAATATACATCTTTTTATCATCATTAGATGATCCTCCAAAGATACATATTCTAATGGCTGCTTGTTTTTTGTTCAAAGCAATGTTTCTGTATCTAGTTTGTAATGATTACATATACAAAGTCAGTAAGCTTCCTGTAGTCTCTAATGCCCTGCAGCCCAACCTGTGGCCCTTTGGCACTTTTTGTGCGACCCTCGGGACCCTGGAAGACAGTAGCCTCAGTTTCCCTCTTGCCCTGTCATAGCAGTCATCTCTAGCAGTTTCGTTTGCCATCCCTGGCAGCATGTTTACATACTCTGACCTTCCCTTGCGGCATGCCGGTAGTCTGTGGCCTTCCCTTGCGGCGTGCCGGTAGTCTGTGGCCTTCCCTTGCGGCGTGCCGGTAGTCTGTGGCCTTCCCTTGCGGCGTGCCGGTAGTCTGTGGCCTTCCCTTGCGGCGTGCCGGTAGTACGTCTCTTGCGGCGTGCCTGCAGTCCTCTGGCCGTCTCTTGCGGCGTGCCTGCAGTCCTCTGGCCGTCTCTTGCGGCGTGCCTGCAGTCCTCTGGCCGTCTCTTGCGGCGCGCCTGTAGTGTTCTATAGTATGTACTATTTGAATTCAGACTCGCTTCAATGTTTTAATGTGATTTGGCAATACAGCAAGTACACTCCCAGTGACCTGGGGAGGAGTTCTTTGGTAATCTACACAGGTTTTCATGGAACTTGGATTGAGATAATCTGAATGAACGTTCTGACTTCAGCACAACTACAATGTTTGCTGGATGTCATCAGCAGTTTAACTAATTGGTTTCACCTGTTTCCTGGAATTGCAGTTTGCGACCCCGATTGACACGTTTCCCTGCTAAAGCCATCTCTGTCCGTGAGAATTCTTTAGAGGTTCATAAATAGCTTTTAAAGCCTTCACGTAGGATAATAAAACAGCTGTTGATGACACCACATGCGCTTCCAGGTGCACTCTCATCTATGGTAGACATGAGCTCGCCATTCACCATTTTAAATTTCATTCGAAAATTTTTTTGGTTTTCAGAACATTTGTCCGATTTTTCTAACAGTTAATGGGGTCAAATCGACGATCGTTTTAAAACCATAGTGAGGAAAAAAAAAATGTGAGGAGCGGGATGGAGAAATTTTTCCTGAACAAATAAGTTTCTAACCTTGAATTAGATTGGATGAAAATCCAATCATTTCTAAAATCGAATGTTAAAATCAATAAAAAATTTCCAGCGACATTCATCAAGCCTCTGATGAGCTCAAAAGTTCTGACTAGATTTTTGGTATCGGTACAAGAGTGTTGGGGGTTCATGAGGCCCCCATCCAGGGAGAATTTGGCTTTTTTTTTGGCCCAGTGTTGGATGTGGTGTTGCAACAGTAATTTTGGGGTAACGTGATCCCGGCAGTGAATGGTGTTTTCCTTTAAATAATAACTTTATATTCATCTAAAGGCTGCATGTGAAATAACAGTCACATGACACTCCTCCAGCGAGTGCTTACAGCGCCACATCCTCTCCACTTTCAGTGACCTTATCATTCAGCGTTATCTCAGACCGCTGGTGTAATCTAGCGCAGTTTACATGCTGGGCTTGTTTACTGCACAGTACATTATCTCTCTCTCTAGATCTAGATCATAGATATAGATAGATAGAGATATAGAGAGAGATTTTTTATATATAGATAGAGAGATTATATATCTATCTATATATTGTTATACCTCCTGAAAGGGTTTATAACTAAAACCAAATCTCTGTTTTGGAAGCACTGTTTGCATTTATACTCAGTGGTGTATCCAGGGAATGGGACATATGGCATATGCCCTGGACACCATTTGAAGGTTGTGTGTGTGTGTGTGTGTGTGTGTTAGGGGGTCCTGCTCAATGGTTTAGCAAAACCATACTCTACGCTTCCATTATCTTCAAAAGCCAACACGAGCCATCTCCTACCTCAGTGGCTGAAAATCACCATAACCACCACCAAACATTGCAGAGGCCTTCAAATCTGATTGTCATACATTTGTTCCTTTTTTGTGTGGATGTGAACCCTTCCTTGTTCTATTTATTTACATGTGTGCAAATTCTGTTACTAATTGCTGTGTTTTATATGCCATTGTATTTATCTACTTTCTATAAATATCAATTGAACAAGAACAATATTGCCCTTGTCGGCATTCCTGGTATTGGTCTATCACCATGTCTATCGTCCAGGGTTCTGTGCAATCTTAGGGTTCCTCCTCAGGGTTTCTAGGGGTTTCTTGAGCACTGGTCAATGGTAGATTGATATCCTGCCAACCCAATCTACTGGGGATGTCCTGATACCATTTTTTTTTCAAGACCAAGTACAAGTATTTTCCCTCAGGTACGCCCCAATACCAATTACCGATACTTTTTCTTAAAGGGACATGTGACATTTATTCTGAAACCGTACAAGATAATGATTTTAGGGCAGTTTCTTTATAATTATGAAGACCTGTGACTCAATCCATGATTATTCAGCAATGAAGACTGGCAACGAGCAATAGTGGACTACAGATCCCCATCAATACATGATTATACAGGGCTGCGTGCAGGCCTCACCAGAGCTATGTTTGGGTCTCTCCAGTGCTCTCTGGGTGTGTGCTGGGCTTGTCGGCTCCAGAGCTGTACATTCGGTGTGGGGCTGTCCTGAGTTATGCCGGGAAGGAGGAGGAAGAAATTGGAGCCGGACCAGTACTGTCAAAGACTGTTGTCGAAGGTCCCCACGAGTGCAGGACCTCAGGCAGCCGCTCCCCCCCCCCAAATTTAAAGGGCTGGGTTAGGCCATTAGTATTGGGTGAAAATGCCTTGTATCGACCCAGATACCACCCCGATACCGATACTAGTATTGGTATCGTGACATCCCTACTATCTACCAATCTATAGAAGAAATTTTCCATCAACCATTAGTATAATGGAGCAAATTCCCACTGACCGTCATTGTAAGTGGACACTTTATTAGCCACTAGTGTATTCTTCACTTTCTTTCTTCTTTTTTTTTTTTGGCCATTAATATTTTGTTTTAGTTCATGGTTATTAGTGGTGATAATTTAATGTAGAGCAGGAGGGGTCAAATACTTAGGGTATGCCACAATATAATGTATCAATGCCTGTAGATAGACTAGTTTTGGCAAGAGTTTACTGAGACCTGAACAATATTGAAAGGGTTCCTCTGGGGAGAAAAGGTTGAGAAAGGCTGGTCTGTCGTAATGTGAAATCCTTATTTTCCTAAAATGTTATCTAGAGGAGGTCTCTGGTCTGTAGAGGAGGTCTCTGGTCTGTAGAGGAGGTCTTTGTAAAGGAGGTCTCTGTACTGTGCAGGTAGTCTCTGTGGGGGAGGTCTCTGTACTGTACAGGAGGTCTCTGTAGAGGAGGTCTCTGGTCTATAGAGGAGATCTCTGGTCTATAGAGGAGGTCTTTGTGGAGGAGGTCTCTGTACTGTGCAGGTAGTCACTGTGGGGGAGGTCTCTGTACGGTACAAGAGTTCTCTGTGGAGGAGGTCTCTGTACAGTACAAGAGTTCTGTGGAGGGGGTCTCTGTACTGTGCAGGTAGTCTCTGTGGGGGAGGTCTCTGTACGGTACAAGAGTTCTCTGTGGAGGAGGTCTCTGTACGGTACAAGAGTTCTCTGTGGAGGAGGTCTCTGTACAGTACAAGAGTTCTCTGTGGATGGGGTCTCTGTGGAGGGGGTCTCTGTGGAGGAGGGTTGTATTGGCTTTCAGTGTAATGTTTATAAAGGGCCTGCACTAAAATGCAAAAGAAAAAACCCTTTTTTATACACTGGGTGTACAGCGCTGTTTGGAAGTCTTGGATGGGGTTTGCGCAGGACATCTCATCCAGCACCTCTGATCAGCAAAGCATCGTGGAAGCTCCGTACCATGAAAACGATGCATGCTTTGTCTGAACAGCCTTGCTATAGAATGCAGCCGATGCTTAGAAGGATCATCCCTTTTTATCCATTCGCCATGGAAACAATCTATTTATAGCATATGATTGGTTTCCAACAGAAAACAGGCAGGATGACTGTGAACTCGTAAAGACATTGGCGTTCCGCGGCCTGACAAGTAATGCATGACAGCTGCACCTTCCTCGGCAATCGCAGCCTGTATAATGTTACTAAACAGACTGATTAATATGTAGACTGAGATCCGAGCACATGTGTATAAACAGAGAGGGGGGCCTATTATCTCTTATGTGGTCACATTAAACCAGAAACAGTTGTATCGACTGCAGGCCGTTGCATCGTCCATATACCATCTGGATGTGTTCAGGGCTTGTGCAGAGTCAAGCTGGTCACACATTTAGCTGACAATACTCTGCTCAAATGTCGGCTGAATTCTGCTGACTTGGATGAAATTCAAGCAGTGTGTGGCCCCTTTAGCATCCTTTTCTGTTGCTGGAGCTGTTCTGAAAATTCTTGGACAAATGGTGATTGCAGCCCACCAACAGCCATGCAGTCACTTTTTGGGTCTTCTGACAGTGGCTCATCTGCCCGATGGTAGTGGTAGGGGGATTCCCCATCTATGCTGGTTAGTATGGGTGGGGGAATGGGCTTGTTCTTTTTATTTAAAGAAAAAGGTGTATGGCCAACTTTACAGGCTGAACGTACCATCTCCTCTAGATTTACTTACAACTCCGTAGTTGGGAGGGTTTGAGGTCTTCTCAAAGTTACTTGGTCACATAAGTCCTATCGCTATGCTCTAGGGGTAAAAACAACGATTCTAAAACTAATTTAGCTAAAACTCTCCATTTTGGTCACCAAGCTCCTTGGGTGAAACTTTCTTAAAGTTTTTTTTGCCACATGAACAGGCTCAGCCTAAGATGCCATCAATACCAACCTTCCCATTTCACAATGCATTTTGGCAAAATGGTCAAATTTTGCCAAACTTTTCTCATTTTTTGACAAAATTTGGGGGCAGTTAAAATCCATTCCTGTGATGCACACAAGAAAAAAAAATCATTGTTGGTTTTCAGAACCTTTAGGCAGAAATGTTGCCTGTTGTAGTGTTGGATTGGATCCATCTTAAAGCCCACCTCCGGGGGAAAGAAAACTCCCCTTGCAATAGGACATCTGCCGCATTGCAAGGGTTAAACACTCGGATAGGTCTAGGGTATTGATTAAAGCAGTTTTACTTTTCCCCACCTTGCTGGCAGTCGGTGCTCACCTTTTCTCTCTTGTGCTGCGGCTTGTGGGCTGCCACTTGGATTTGGCACTTTGGGGCCCTGCAGTGTACTCAATGATGTCAGTGGGCCTCCGACCTCTGGAGCATAGGGGGATAAAAGGCTGCAGGTGCTGGTGTTCTATTGAAAGTTCCAACTCATCAAGCTCTCCAATGACCTGTCTTCCTGTTTACTTAGAAGTAAGAGGCTTGGCTGAGAAGGCTCTTCTGCACGTGCGCCACCCGCTGCATTTCCCTATACACATACTACACAGCAATAAAGTATTATAATGAACTAGGGTCAGACTAATCCAGTACATTATTAATCGGAGTTGCCCCACTCAATATGGCCATCGCTTGCAGCCATATTGAGTGGGGCAACTCAGATTAATAACGTGCTATATTAGTCTGACCCTAGTTCATTTTAATACCTTATTGCTGTGTAGTACGTGTATAGGGAAATGCCACGGGTGGCACATGTGCAGTAGAGCCTTCTCGCCCAAACCTCTTACTTCTAAGTAAACAGGAAGTCAGGTCATTGGAGATCTCAAGGAGTTGGAGGTTTCGACAGAACACCGGTTTTGTATCCTGAAGGGAACCCGCATGATTGGGGATTTGGTACCAGGTACCTTTTTTAGACCTAAACAAGCATTTGCCCCTTGCAGTGTGGAGGCAACCCCACTGCAAAGGGAGTTTTCTTTTTCCCAGAGCCCTCTGGGCTGAATGAGAGAAATCACTCAATTCCCCCCACCCATGCTTAATAGTATGGATGGAGGAATCTTCTAGAAGCCGGCAGCCAGCTGCCCATGGATCAGATTTTGTCCGCTTCAGCTGGAAATTACTCAGTTTTGATCCACTTGTGGCCAACTTGGGTTTCGATACAAAATTTCACCATTGGCAACCGACATCCTCCATCATAAACTAAACATTGACAATGCGTGAAGGGAATGTCTGAACCTTAATTTCTAAATGAGATTTGTCTTGGGTGTGCTGTCCCTTTAAATCTCGCTCCCCATGTCTCCCCGGAGCAGATCCTCCCTGTAAAAGCAATGTACACATTGTAATTTTGGAAAAGTTGAGTCATCTGTAGCTACACAGCAGAGCTGTGATGTCAGGGTGCTGCCTCCACGCTCTACGGCTGAGGTTGAACATCTGGTTTTGCAATGAGGTGGAGTGACAGATCCCGGAGATGGTTTAGTTTTAGAGGAAGTCTCCACTCTTCTTATTTGGAAACGCCGATTCATTTTTAATCTCCTGTCTTGCCCATCTAAATGCAAAGAACCTTTTATAGTAATGCAGAAAGTAACATTTTAGGAAATAAGAGAAACAATGCAAATATAACAAGTAGATCTTAATCAGGATGTGTGATGTATATGATTATGTGATGAGACTCCTCTATAGAAACATTCTAGATTTATATGTGATGCGGGAAGGATGAAGAGGTCATATAAGGACTTCAAAGTCTTTGTATGTGTGTACAGCCCTCAGTTATTATAGCACTGACATATTACACAAGACTTTGACAGGAGTACACAGGACACGTTCTAACACTCCCTGTCCTGCAAAGGAGCTTACACTCTACCAAACTCTTACACACAAGGATCAATATGGGAGAAGCCAACTAACCAACTAGTATGCTTATGGCCTGTGGAAGGAAACTGAAGCACTAGAATAGAATCCGCACAACCTAACAACCTAAAGGAGAAAATGCAAACTTCATAAGGGAAGCGCGTGAGTTTAGAGTCAAATATAGGGCATAGAGTTACCATATACCTACCCAGTGGCGTCACAAGGGGGTTGCGGCCCACACCGGGTGACACATCAGAGGGGGTGTCGCCCCCTCTTAAATGTTGTGCACTCGATCGAGAGCCCAATAGCGGCAAAAGAAAAAGGGGTGGCATACCTGATCCCGCTGAGTCAATAACCCCTCCTCTCTTTGCCGCTGTCTATCACCAAGATTTAATCACTGTGCATGCGTGATAGCGTCACACCACGGACATCATAACGCATCGGATACACCGGGTGACGCCCCCCCTGGTGCCACCGCTCTACCTACCTGCTGTGATGCTGGCACCATTTCAGCCACAGGCGTATGGGCATACAGCATAAAAAAAGTACGCCAAGGAGCCCCAGCTGCTGCATTTTTCTTCCCATAGGATTGTATTACCAAAATACACTGTACACTGATATGCGCATGTGCACGCCTATGGGTGTAAATTGCCTAACACAGAAAAGTCTGGATTCTAACAGCTGTTTGCTTACTGGCCAGGAAGCTGCCAAGTTGCTGCTCTCCTTTAGGAAGCAAAAGGGAAAGAATTTGATTTCATTGCTTCTGTTGTAACATTTGAAGATTAATTTCTCCACAATTCCTATAGCTACCGAAGTGAATGAAGACTTGTGTGTTTTTAAAGCGTTTTCACTGCTTGTCCTGAATATGAAAGTTCTTTCATGTGCATGGTCTGGGCACAGATTTACTTTACACAGTATCAGTCAGACCAAAAAGAACTGTGGAGGAAAGAAGGACAAAGGGACTTGGTTCCAAATGAGGGACACCTGGAAATTATGAGTGCTACAGGTCTGCGCTGTGCCATTGAAAACAATTGTATGGACCTTTTATGGGCCTTGGGTTCTGAAAGGGTTTTTACGGTGTATTTGGAGAAGGAGGCATGCTAAGGCAGCCTTTCTCAGCCAGGGTGATGTGGCACCCTGGGATGCCTTCTGTCTTCTTCAGGGGTGCCTCAAAATGTTGTGATGGTAGGACTCTGAGGAAGGGACTGAAGGCTCCTCAAGTGAAGGAAAGGGGCTCTAATGTGAAAGGGGTGTTTTGATTTGAAGCAAAGACTTAATGTGAAGGGAGAACAACAATTTTTGTGTGGGTCCCCCCTTAAAATCCTCTACATTTCAGACTAGGCTGCCTTAAGATTAAAGGGTGCCGTGACTGAAAAGAGATTGAGGTGCGCTGTGCTTAAGGGCTCATGCACACGGATGCAAATACAGGTATATGGGCATTCAGCATAACATATGCCGGTATTTGGGGTCCCTGGGAGCCCCAGCTGCTGTATACAGTGTATTCTATCAATACATTAGTATGGGCACAAAAACGCAGCAACTGGGGCCTCCAGGTGCTGCAAATACAGGCGTATTATACTCTCGTATTTGAGTCTGTGTGCATGAGCCCTTTATGTGCAAGGTAGAGGAAGATCAGGTTCAGTAGCCAGTAGAAGAAAGTAAACTACCAGCCGCTACTATGGCCACATCGACAGCAGACTCTGGACATCGGTCATCATATAACGCTGAGGAAAAATGATACATAAATGAGATACAGTAGCAGAAAACCCCCAACCTGTATGAGGTGCAACCCAAATTTATTTTGTTGTGTTGCATTTTAAATTTTCATTCTTCTCTTCCCACCGTTGTGACTCATTGGCAGTTTCTGAGTTTTTTTTTTTTTATCATCACTCGAAGGTGTGTTTTTGATTATTCATTGAGATTTCATTTCCCTTCGCCCCGTGTCACTGGGTGTAGCCGGTTTACCTGTCATATTTACATTAGGATGGAATTCCTGATATTCCAGTGATTTGTGTCTGTGGTTACATAATCTAGTTCTCTGCACTGACAAGCCAGGGCAAGGCTACAACAGGTGCAGTGGAGGGTGCAGAAAGTCTAGGTGGCCCATAAGTAGAACTTTTATTTTTCCCGCGGAGGGCTGCCATTTAAAGCCACAAAAATGGTCGGAGAAAACGTTTTTTTTTTTTTTTACGGCATTAAAAGCTCAACTCCCACATATATATACTTTTGTTCCCCCTAGTTTTGGATAGCGCAGGGGAGGGTTAGGACTTCTTTCCATAGCTTCCAACTGTTCTTTATTTGGTACCTGACCCCTCTGTCCTTCTATCCTCCTCAGTAGTGATTAGCGAGGGCTTGGTGCAAACCCAGGTCACCTAGGTTTGCATGAGTCGGTGCAAAACTGTATCTGACACCCCCTCCTGGGCCAATCGGTTACTGCAGGGGCATTCCCCGTCCCCTTGTGACGTGCGAGGGCGAGTGCCCAGATGGTGGGTGTGTAAGCAGAACCAGCCCCACATACCGGCGTTCGCTCACCTCTCGATCCTGTCACGGCTCTCTGCCGCGACAGGGGAGGGGCTGGATTCCCCTCTCCCCGCTCCGATCTGCCAGCGCTGACTGGCGGAACGGACGTGGGAGGGGGCCGGTACAGCTGGCTCTGCTTCTAGATAGGCAGAGCCAGCTGTCTGTCACGCAGCTGGGCGGATCCCGGCACAATTGTCGGGATCCGCTTCAGCTGCGGCATCTCAGTATACCGCGAGCAGCTACTAGTAGCAAGATTTCTGTAAGGACGGGAAGTGATGGGAAATCTCTCTAAAATAACATTGTTCAAGTAGGTAAGAGTTACAACAAGTTTTAATTCATACCTTATGACCTATGTTTTTGCCTTCCTATCCTAGTAACAGCCACTCCTCCATTCCTTGTCTTGCAGGGGCAGGAAGTTAGATAAAATAGACCCAGTGGGGTCATAGACAGAATTAAAAACTTTGCGATGTTAAAAATAACATTGATTAATGGCGGCAAGAAGCTTTTATGGCAGAAGAGACTTGCAGACTCTTCTGTCATATAAAACCCACCGATCGTCAATTTATTTACACTTTACCTCTTCCCCACTTTCAGGCCCCGACTGATGCATTCACTGTTCAATGTCCAGTAACCTTTTTGCTTTGTGTCTGCGGAAGAGTGTGTGAAGGAATATGGATCATATCAAGAAAATGTCCTTTTCTATGTTTTAAATTGTTTTGAATTTGCTTCCTAGCTTTGTGACTTTCCTTACTCAGCTTTTAGCGTTGATATGCGTAACCAAGAGAGATATCCTGTATTCGGGAGCGCGCCGAGGACACATGAAAGGAATGCCGAGGGAGGACGCTACAGGCAGAAGATATCTTTGACTAACCAATTAGCGAGAGACACAAAACTCTAACTAACAGCCCCTCTAGTTTGCCCAATAGTACAAGACATTTAGAGATAACAGAGGTGGGCATATGTGTGACGAGCACTCTCCTGTTATCTGTGTATAAAGGAGAGAGACCGCCCTGAATAAAGTAGATGCGTCATAAACCTTAATCCTGTGTTTCTGATTTCTCCGGTGCATCGAAAACGACATAATTAGGAACAGCAGCAGACATCTTGTGTGAACCCAGTTGTGGTTCAGATCCATTTCAGCGTACCTTGATTTCCTTGGCATCATTGACTTGCCAGATTTTGTAATGAAGATGCACTTTATTATGCTTGGACATTTTTTGTTGACTGAAGTTCCTGGTTGGTTTGACTCTGCGTGTCGTGCTAAATAATTAAAGGATCTGGAAAGTGGGGCTGCGCCGTGCTCTTCTGGGAGAGAAGACCTCAGAAGAGAAGGTCAGGCTGTGCACATGCTGACATGACTAAAGCATTCCTATCCAGTCTGAAAATGATGCCCATCAACACATTGGGTGGGGGGGCACAGACTGCAAGATTCTGTTTTCTTTTCGTCCTTTTATGCCCCTAGCATTGCCCCTTTCCCCTACCAATGACCGTGTACACTTAGCTCTCCAGTGTGAACATGCATGTGTGTTGGGGTGCATTTCCCTTTAAATAGCATTGCATGCAACACAAACCTACAGTGCGTTATTGCATGTTGCCATAATGCTTGCTATGGTGTGGACAAACCTTTAATATCTGCAGCCACTTTTAGTCCTTCACGGTTTTCCTTCCTTCCTGGGCCCTTTAAATGTGAGAACTCGACAACCATTGAAGTACTGATAAGCGATGAGTGGTTACAAGTTTCCACTATGTTGCAGCAATCACTGAGCTGATAAGATGTGTCAGTGACGGGTCTAAAGTTCTGCTTCTGGAATTTTATGTATGAAGCAGAAATTCTTTGTACCAATTTCTTACACATAGGCAAAAATTCAATCGGGTTATTTAAAATAAACAAGTAATGTAATTTGAGGTACATGGTACAAAGTACGCTGGTGCAGTCGGCAGAAACCAAATGGGTTATAATTTTTTTTAAAGGGCATGGCTGGCTTCTTGTGTGTCTCGGGCTCCAGGGGTAAGATATCTCCATCTCATCCCTCAGCCACAAATTTAGGGAGTTTGATTTTATAAGAGACTTCTTTTGTTTGTCAGGGAAGAGTATGGAGAAACAAACTACTGCTGGGAGAGCTTTCCACTAGAGTCCACAAGTCACACAAGAAGTTAAAGGGTGTAGACGTGGCCCACCAAAACATACATTTGTGGGAAATTGGCCTTTCATTTTTTAGCCTCCTCAAGACTAATGGTTTCTGCAGCAGTTTGAACACCTTGCTCTGTGCCAGCTTTATATGGGGGATTGCGGCATACCTGGCACCACAATGCTATCCTTAGTAATGTCTCTGTAATGCAGGAGATTAAGTTCTGCTCCCACCATGGATGCTGCATAGAATTGGGTGTGTTCGGTCCATGTCTATGCGTCTCCTTTTTGGGTGTTTGGGCTTCCTGTCACTACCACAAAATATATCGGTAGGTTAGCTGGTTTTCTTCTTATACCATAAATTGAAAGCGGTGGCAGCATTGGGTAGTAAGCTCCTCTGGGGTGAAGACTGATGTTGGCTGATTGGGATGTAGGGATTCTATACTTTTTAAAGCATCACATTTTATTTCTTTGTAATATATTTTGTGACTGTGATGGTAAATTGGGTTGTACACTCTTCTAGGGAGGGGCAGAGTAGTTTACATAGGTATTAAATTTGTAGTTGTCTATGTAGTTCAACCCAAAGGTAGAAATGAATGAAAAACTTTCCCACATCAGAACCCTAAACCTTGAGTTGGAAAAAAAAAGCAATTATACGATGTTATCTCATTTGTTGTAGCAGGGGAAAAAAATCCTCCTGATCCCCTAATTAATTTTAATACTCCCTGGATTAACAGTCTGCAGTGTTATTTCTTACACATAGTAACATCCAGGGCTGGATTTACTCTCTGCTTCCCCAAGGCCAGGTTCCTCCCCCCCCAATCACTTGTACAAAACAAGCGGCGGCTTCCCCGCTGTACATTTAGCTCCGCTTGCCCAAAGCAGTGCTAAATGTAGTAAACAACTACCCGCCTAGCACCCGGAACTGCATTTCCCAGGCATCAGAAGATAGGAATCCCACACCCCTGCTGGCCGGGCCTTGGTTGGCCTTATGGGAAATCCGACCCTGGTAACATCCAGTTATATTTCGTGCATTTAGCGAAACATCCAGCCCTATTTTGAAGCAATCTTCTAAATTGGCAAGAAGGTTGACTCCTCTGGGGTGGGGACAGAATGTAGAATCCTCTAAGACTGGGGCTAATATGAATAGTTTTTCTTTATACCACTCTACTAGGGTTTGATCAGACATTGCAAGGCTCTGCCCCAACTGGCGGTAGCTTGTAATGACTGAGCAAGAAGTGGACCATATTTCTATTCTCTGATGGGCACACAAGAGTTTCTTGGTTGTTAGGAGCACTCATTATAGCATACAAAGCTTTAACTCCCAAAAAAGCAGGTAATACCAATGTGTGTTGCCAGTAGCATCACATCAAGGACCTGGTCAGGTTTAGGGGGGAAAGATGATAGTCTTCAGTAGTTCATTTGCATGTCTTCATAATAAGTGTATGTGGTCCCCTAACATATCAATAGTCTAAACATCCAGCCGTGTTTTTGACTCAATCTACTATGATGGCTAGAAGGTAGATGTGTCTGGGGAGGGGAAAGAATGTAGTATCCTCTGGGGTAGGGACTATTATGAATAGGTGTGTTCCTCATTCCAGTCTACTTGGAGGCGGTCAGACTTTGGCATGTTCTGCCCAAAACTGGGCCGTAGCTTGTGGTGCATGAGCAAGATGTGGTCCGTATTTTGATTTCCCTGGGGAGCACAAGTGTTTCCCAGCTGTTGTTGGAATCGGTCATTATTGCACCAAGTGGTTTTCCACTTTATTTATCTGAACGAAAAATGAAGGTCCTAACCACATGTATGATGTCACATGGGGGACCTGGATGGGTTTAAGCATGGAAAGATAGGCTAATGGCCCACCAAGTCTCCTATCTTCATAAGAAGTGTGTGTGTGTGTGTAGTCACTTTAACATATCAGTTGTCTAAATTTGTAAGCTGAGAACATACAGTAATTTGGCTGAGAGGTTGGTGTGTGCTGTACCCGGCGTACCCTTCCAGGATAATTTTATTAAATGAGGATCATTCTGTTCTGCTGCACAAAGGACATTTTGCCTGCAGCTTCAATAAGTCATTAATATGATGTGCAGCTTAGAAAATTAAACTTCACAATCTGTCCTCCACTTTGTTTTTGTATTTTAACTAAAATTTCTAATCTTGGATTTTTTTTTCTTTCTTTCTTTCCTTCCTTCAGGTGCTCCAGAAATTGGGCAAAGCAGATGAGACGAAAGATGAACAGTTCGAACAATGCGTGCAAAACTTCAGCAAACAGCTGGTGAGTGTCTACAAAACAAGCTGGTTAAATGCTTCCCAATCGCAAATGTCGTCATCTGGCCTTTCTTAAGTACAAGTGGAAGTAATGGTTACAGCAATGTGTGGTATTGAGTAGAGCAAGCCTTTTTTAGGTGCTGCCTCCACTGCGTTTGTATGTTGTAGAAGTTCCATAGATGTGTGGAGCAGTAAAATGCCTACAGTAAGATGCTAAAAGGTCACTCCAACCAAAGGCAATATTTTAGTTAGAGGGAGCCTGGTGGGCTGTGTCAACTCCTAGATTCTTGTATGTCTTGCTGACTTTCAACAATTAGATTTTTCCAGACTCTGTTCCTATTCACATGGGCGTTTTCGGTTCTGTCATCCACCTGTTATGTGTTCCGTGTCTGGGAACCCCAGTAGACACGGGAAGTCAGTGCAGGTATGGTGAGAGCCCCTCATATGGGGGGTGGGGGGATCCCTGCAGGGAGCCGTGAGTGACACAGCTCTCTGCAGGGACAGGATTGAGAAGCGAGCGATTGTATGTGTTCGCTCACTTCCCGATCTATTGAGCCGACCTGTGACAGTTTCATTGTCACACGTCGGCTCGAACTATGAGTGAAAAACACTCACCTCATAGTTCTCCTTTAACTCTCCAGCATCTACCGAACACTAAATTAGCTTTCGTTGGAATGACTCTTTAATAGCAGTTTTAAAAGTACATTTTTGTATTGCCCTTTTAATGGGTGGTAACAGTACCTGGCACAGTACTGCAGTCCTTGCAACTGTTAAAGTAGTATTATTTCTAACATTGCCAGTAACATATTTTGATATAATGTAGTGAACTCAAATGTTGGGCTGCTGATAGATAAGCTGTGTGTGGAAGCCGTGGTCTCTCTGTGGAGGTCTGACTTGTCCCCTGCTACGCCAGATCTTTCCAATCATCAGGCAGCCTGAGCTTTCCTAAGTTTAAAGCAATGGGACAGACAGACTACTCAAGGGTCATTTGGACCTCTGCTTCCTTACAAAATCCTTCTCTGCAGTGTGCTGGCAGGGGACAGGCTTCTCTACTGTTGGCACTAGAAGTTCCCATATTTTTATCCTCACATTTACTATCCAGGGCAAAGCAAAAGGTTCATTTTAATGCCAACCCCACCAGCTGCACATGCTTTCCTTCCCTTTGCTCTTCAACTTTTTCTCTGCATATAAGCCCCTTTGGGGTCTGCTTATAAACAATTTGCAGAGCCATTCAGCCCTTGAATCTCTATGAACGTTCGTTCTGTGCCAAAAGATGCAAAAAAATAACATTTTCAATATATACAGTATTTCCATTTCAGGTCAAATTTAATGTAATGTAATGCTGCATTATGGCCACTAGATGCGCTGAGGAGCACATGAGATGAGCCTTTCCTATGCTCCTCAGCTCAATCTAGTGGCCATAATGCAGTATTACATTCGACCTGAAAGGAGATTATACTAAGAGCTTTCATTTTTACAGCTGCTCACACAACAAACGTTCACAGAGTGGCAGGGAAAACGGCTCTGTAAATTGTGTTTATAAATGGAGAGCTCTAGATATATATAGACCCCTTTTGTGTAAACTACAGGTTGTGCCTTGAAGCTTACACAGACTGAGGACTCAGTGTTGGAAGCCCGAGCTACCAAACATTTGTGCGGCCCTATAGGTCGAGTCCCATGCTCTCCACACCTGAACAGAGCAGTGGTAGCAGAGAAGGACAGGGGAGTATGTGCTGCCTGGGAATGACCCAGAACCTGTGCTTTACCCTGTTTGCTTAAGGCCCGGTTCACACCTGGGCGTTTTGTAGCGCGTTCCTACGCTCTGCAAAACTCTCAAACACACTGAAATCCCATTATTTCCTATGGGTATGGTTCACACCTGGGCGTATTACAGGCCGTATGAACGCGCTACAAAACGCCCTACGCCCAAAGAAGTACAGGAGCTTCTTTGGGGCGTATTTGCCGCGCATATCCATTGGGATACAGCCAGGTAGCCCTCAGAAACGCGCGTTTGTCGCGTGGTTTTTTACTGCAAATCGCGGTAACGCGCGGCACGAAAATGCGCGACAAACGCACATATTTGATACGCCTAGGTGTGAACCCAGCCTTATAGGGCTGTTCACACCAGCAGATGTATATTATGGTGTTCATAATGCGCGTTCTGGTGCGCCTTCTGTACTGCAGTGCATTAAAATACATTGCAGTGTTTACTTTTTAAATACAAGTTATAGAAAAAAACTCCTATATTTAACTCTATGCATAACGTGTAGCATGTTGCGACGCGCTGACGTGCTTTGTAACACGTTTTTGTGCATTGCTTAACAGACATGCAACAATTTTATGTATGCACACCAACACATTTGGTACGGCATGTACAGGTCACATGGAGAACGATTGTTTCCTCTGTGTCCTTGCATTATTGAGCCCCTATTGATCAATGCGGCTAGTGCACGGAGTGTGAACGAGCCCTAAACTTAGAGAAATAGTTAAGCTGCCATTATTGGCTCCTCATATTGCATGCTGTATTTCCATTCACTGGCTGATATGTAACTATGGGACCTATAAGCTGGCAGGGGGGGGGGGGGGGGGGGGGGTGGCAGGTATACGACACACCTAGAAATGTTGGATATCTGTAGCTCCTGGGGAGCATAGCACCGGAGTACGAAGACTAGGTCCATCGGAAAGTATGGACGCTCTCCTTTATTGTGTTTTATATTTCGCCGACAATTTACACAGCACTTTACGTACCGTGTTTCCCCGAAAATAAGACACTGGCCAAATTAAGGTCCCCACACACCTTAAGATAATCGTGGGAAATCCCGCAATCGTACGATTATCGTAAGGTGTGTGGAAGCCATGTGACCTCTACTACTGTAAGGTCGCACGACTTTTAACTTACGAACATGTTCGAAAACCCGCCGAGCATCGTACGATGTTCGGCGGGTGTGTAGCATGTTCGTAAGATAAAAGCCGGATGGGCCGGTGTGCGCAAGCGCACACTGCCCGTTCGGCATTGCGGTCATAGGAAGCCCGCCCCTCAGGGGGGCGTGGCTTGCGATCATCGCAAGTACGATCTGCCTGTCCAAGATAAGCAGATCGTATGTTTTTTAAAGTACCTTACAACCATCGCAAGAGAATAGCGATGGTTGTAAGGTGTGTGCCCAGCTTAAGACTGGAGCCAATTAGCCTTCAAGCATGTCTTTGGAATGTGGGAGTGAACCCTCACAGGCACAGGAAGAACATGCAAACTCCTTGTATAGATAGTGACCTGGCCAGGGTTCAAACCGGGGACCGTCTAGTGCTGCAAGGCAGAAGTGCTAACCACAACGCCACTGTGCTGCCCTCGAGGTGTTCTTGGGTTACAGGTCACCTTGTGATGTCAGGGTCACTATAATAGCCCGGGGAATAGGTAGATGATAGGAATTGGGGCATGAGAGCTTTACAGCACAGGATGCAGCCATTTCTCGGGGACAAATCTTGAAAACAAAGGGTTGCCCCTGTGAACGGGAGCAGTTAGTAAATATGCTTTAGCTTAGTCTCTGCACTCACGCTGAGCTCTAGTTGGCTGAGTATCTGGGGCACGGATCAGCCTCCAGCCACACGCCGCCTCCTGTTCACTCTTCAGCAGCGTTAAGAAATTCTCATCTTATTCATGTCCAACGTAGGAGAAGAAATGGGCACCGGGAGCGCCAGGCGGGATGGCCGAGCTCTCTCCATTCCTTTTTAAATGCAATCCTGATGACAGAACAGAATTATAGTGCAGCGTTGTTGCCATGCACTGTGCAAGAAAAATAGACACTCGGCGTGTTCAATGCAAACCTGCCAATGATGAAAGCCAGCTATACATGGCATTTTGAGCCTGGTGGGTACGGGCCTAGTCCTCCTGACTCTGCAAGGCCACTTGTAAACCCCAACAATGAACATCTGATATTTGCTCCCCTTTTTAGTCTGTTAAAGACACAGCTGAAAGTGTTTTATCTGTTTGAGTGCTAAAAAAAAATACCTGTTGATCCTGCCTGAAATTCAGAGTTGTCCTGTGCACACTTCCTGCGTTATCTCAGGCAGAGTAACTGGCCCTTGTTCTTATTTTGGACTACAGAATCATTTAGCCTTTATGTTATAGAGCTGCGAGTCTGGAGTGGCTGAGTAATTCAGCAAAAGGCACTGAGCAGGACTGTCACCGCTCAGTGCACAGTTCTAGTGTTATCTCTGGTAGAGTGATTGACCCTCCTAGTTCTTTAGCCCTCCTAGTTCTCGTCTTGGACTACAGAATGATTAGCCTTTTATGTTATAGAGATCTGGGAGTGGTGGAGTAGTTTTTATCATGGACTACAGAATGATTAGCCTTTTTGTTATAGGGATCTGGGAGTGGTTGAGTAGTTCTACAAAAGAAAACTGGGCAGGGCTGACACTACTCAGTCCACAAAAATGCTGTTTTGACAACTCTGAACAGGATAGAGTTAAATGCATATTTTCTGTGCTTGCAAAGTCTTTGAAGGCATAAAACCTGGAGAATGGGTATGTATGTACGTACAGGGACTGCAAGAGGCAGACGACAGGTCAAATTCAGGCACTTGCACTGCTTGTATTTTAAAAATACATTTGATGATGAATTCATGATCACAGAGCTCCATTCATTTGTCTTTTATACCTCCCTGGAGTGCACATGACTAAGGGCCCATTCGCACCATAGCGGTGCAATAACCATACAATACCATGCGATAAATGCACAGTGCACCTTGCATGCATTACCGTGTGTTACATTGGCATTCATTTTAATGGCACCACAACACGTCTCCCAGCCGCCGTGTGTTGCAGGGCAGCGCGCCGCACCACAAAACATTGCATTGCGCTGTGGTGAAAAAAAGTAGTGCACATTCACTTTTTTCACATCAGTGCAACACACATTATTGTGGTTTAGCTCTTTGCACGCGTACCCCAACGTGCCTCCCGGCAGCCATGTGTACCAGTGCCAAGACACACAGCACCTGAGAGTGGTAATGCACCTAGCGCATGGCAATGTCCGCTGTGCAATAGTGTACGTTAATCGTAAAGTATTGTGCAATTACTGCAACGCTATGGTGTGAATGGGCCCCTAAAGGTGCCAGGTGCAAGCAACTGCAGCAGTGTTACCTTGTTCCAACCTCAGTCACTGGACAGCTTGGTCTGCATTGCATGTAAATGTTGAGAAAAGTTGTGTGTGTCTGTGTGTGGTGTCTGTGTGTGGTGTCTGTGTGTGGTGTCTGTGTGTGGTGTCTGTGTGTGGTGTCTGTGTGTGGTATTTTCTGTGTGTCTGTGTGTGTGGTGTCTGTCTGTCTGTGTGGTGTCTGTTTGTGTGTGTGGTGTCTGTCTGTGTGTGTGTGTGGTGTCTGTCTGTCTGTCTGTGTGGTGTCTGTCTGTCTGTCTGTCTGTGTGGTGTCTGTCTGTCTGTCTGTCTGTGTGGTGTCTGTCTGTCTGTCTGTCTGTGTGGTGTCTGTCTGTCTGTCTGTCTGTGTGGTGTCTGTCTGTGTCTCTGTGTCTGTCTCCGATGACGTTTTTTTTTGTTATCGAGTACAAGTATCGCTTTTTATTTTTTCGGTACTCACTGATACCAGAAGTCCAGTTAAGGAAGCCAGGTGGCCTGTAATGACTCTCAACCCAGCTTCCCGATTAGCCAGGAACCCAGAGCGGCGTGCAGACACTCGCCACCCGGTTTCCCGATTAGCAGGCAAGCCGTCTCCATGCTCCCTCGTCACTAGGTAAAGAGGAAGCATGGAGCAGGCTTTCTGGCCAAGTTCTCGCCCAAATACTCTGCATCGGTGCATCCCTTTTTATTAGAAAAAATAATAATACTATTATTATTATTATTATTATTTTTTCTTTTCAAGAGTAAATCTTTATATTACAAAGTGGTTCATGTGGAAACTGTATCATTTTTTAATTTCTCTTACGTTAACCTTTTTGGCTTTGGGTCCCCTGTAAGTGAACTCCATTGTTTGCTCTCTAATTGGTACCTGGAGCCGGGTCTTTTGATATCATGTGCTCCGTCTGGCTGGTATATAACACTCCAATGCTGGAATGTGCTTTGTCCTGCTCCGTCAGGACTCTCTGGGCAGGAAGTCGGTATGTGGCCTGTAGAAGGGTTAACATCCTTCAGGATAGAGCTATAGACATGACTCAACCTCAGAAAACAGACAGATGCTGAGTGAGCAGGTCGGGGAGAAGATCTGGTGTTCTCCTTCTGCAAATGTGATGAACATTGTGAAATAGAATTCCGCATGTCGCCAGCGCAGAATTATTACTGACTAAACAAAGACGCTGAAGATGCCTCTGGTTACAACAGCTGGAGGGGAAAGATTGGCCCTTTAAAATCCAGAGTATATTTTTATGTACGGAATCTGGTCCTGATTAACAGGAATTTTAAATATGGTCTTGGAAGGAAGGGGGGCGGGGGTCACAAATGTATAACATTATTTCTAAAGAGAACCAGTCATGGTTGTATCTGTAAAAAAAGTAAATCAAGGCAACTGTATCTTGCTGTTTCTTGAAGAAATACAGCAAGATACAGTTGCCTTGATTTATTTTTTACAGATATACCATGCCCTGGATGAATGAGAGCCTTTGCAGACAGCTGTGGATGCGATTTAGGTACACGGTGTGTCATTTGCTCTGCAGCATCCCCATCTGCTTGTATATGAAGTCCTGGATGCATGTACGCAAATAGGGCCAACTTACAAAAAGTTGGCATGATCTGAGATAGTCAGGTCTCTGGTGAGGAAGGCATGCCTCCCAGCTTCCTGAGACCGGAAAGTTGGACACATTATAGCAGGCAAAGGACCCATCTCTACCATGCCCCCAGTAATGCAGACAATGGAGAATTATGGCGAATTAGTACACAAAACATTATATATATAACTTTTATTTAATTTTTTTAAACTACCTCTTGGTACTGGCTTTTTTTTTTACAAATAACTATTATAGAATTTGGATGGCAGGTTTAGTGCAGTATAACATTTTATTGAAAGCCAATTTGTTTTATAGAAGTTCATGCTTCAGACTGAAAATACAACTGAGGAGGAAAGAGGGAATAAGAAGGATTTGGTTAGAAAAGAGGGAAACTCCCTCTAAATGAGGGACAGTTGGGAGCTATAATGGAGGTAATGGCATTTGGCACCGCAGCCCTGAAGCAAGCAGGAGGGACACTATATTGAGTTTGGCCTTGTTTTCATTCATATGGCCGGGTTTCATGGCCATGCCTCATGGGCAGAACCGGGCATGAGGATAAGCCACGCTTTGTATGAGAGTTAGTAGGTTTCTTCAGGGGTGTATTAAAACCACCTCTCCATGGACATTTTCAACACAGTGCCTCCTAAACCCAGTAGTTTTGCTGATATGGCTTAGTCCAACCGCAGAGGGGCAGGGAGATCTTAGTACACAAGGTACCCACTCTTTCCATATCTACCCAGGGGATTCCATGGGCTCAGTTCCCGTAAAGGCAGTTTCTGCTAGACAGCCAGTTGCTGTCAAACGCTATAGCTAGCTTTTTAGCTACTTGAAGGACAACTTTTAATATAAATGGGATGGCACATCCCAGTAGTAGGCAACCCTGTGTGGGGAAACTAAAAATCTCATGTCTCTGGGAGTCATGCCTGTGAATGTCAGAGTCTCACAATGCCTCACAGGACTCGTAGCTCCACAACAGTGAGAGTGCCGAACTTGCTTACACCTGTTGTATGCTGACCATGAAACGCACCTGTAGTAGGCTGAGTCCAAAGTGGATCTCAGGCTGAGGATACGGCAAAGACGTGGTCAGGCAGCAAGGTGCAAAGTCAGGATCCAGGTGAGTAGTCGGGAGCCGTGCAGAGGTCTTGATAAAAGAAGGCAGCAAGGTACAAAATTGGCAAGCAGAAGAATAGTCAGGAAACGGGCAAGAGTCACGGTGTATATCCCGCATACAACAGAGGTAGCTCACACAGGAAACTAACCTAAATCAACTGGCTCAGAGCACAGGAAGTATTTAAAGCCTGAGATAATTGCAGATCTTCTACAGCTGGTTGGCAGGTGGAGCCAAAGTGTCCATGCGGAGACTTGCTGAGTACAAAAAACCTGCAGCAGAAACCAGGTCCTTCCAGTGGCTGAATGGCGAGGCCTGTGCGCTTACATGCCAGAGACCCAGGTTCAAACCCCGAACAGCAGCTGATCAGACAGGGACGTGACAGACCATTTGAAAGTTTGAGTCTGTACAGTGAAACACAATGCTAGACAACCATGCAATGAGCAATAAATAGCTCGGCTCAATACAGCCTTGGTGTATACCAAACAGCCTGTTGGTTGGTGGCCGTAGGCAGGTGTGCAAACTGTGATGTATTCCATTCTGAAGACCCCCATGGGCATGCATCTAAAACTACATAGAGTGGACTTAGCCTTGGCAAGTTGCTGTTCAGAGTTCCTGTGCAAATACACATGAAATTCAAATAAATGGCACCACTCTTGGTTTTTTTGTGAGTGACTATCCGGCAATGGCCACATTACATACACACATACACGTGTCATGATCATGAACAAAGTGGCGTAGGTGAGGCAGGGCCAAGCTATACTGCTTGGTAAAAAAAACTAATTTGAATCAGGACAACTAGGTTTTTACTCCATGTTTTTTTTTTTTTTCCAGTGAGAACACAAATTTAATGTACACGTGACCCAATAAACAGGAATTCTTGTTGTTTGGATGCTCGGCGTATCGTGCCGTGTCTTGGAAGAAGCTATTTGTATGTTCTGCCCTTTCTTGTGTATTATCTTGAGTGAGTCAGTGTTGTTGAGATTCGGTTACTTTCTCGGCCCCCGTATTTTGCAACATCTTCTGTGATGATAGAAAAGCAAACTAAAGGCCAAAATCTCAGCCGTGAATAAATCACATGTAATGCCTTGACTCTGTGCCAGAGGCGGGGCTAGCTGAGATGAATACAGAAAGCCCCCACCACCACTCCCCATTTCATGATTGTGATGTTTGCAGGAGGATATCTTGGCCCTGTAGCATGATTGCCCTTGAAGACCTAAGCTGAAGATAAGAAACATCTGTGCTGGAGGCTATACAGACACACTGAACATTCTCCTGAGTAATTATTAACTGGTTGCGCGCCACTCTTCGGGGGTTCAGCTTTATTGTTTCCAAACTAAGTTGTGAAAATGTGAAGCATTATTTTGTGTCCTGTTGCCTCACACCTAAAACTACAGAACATGGCCAAAGGTCTGTGGACACCTGACCATCGCATCTATATACGTTTGCTAGACATCCCGTTTTAATACCATGCTGTTAATATGGAGTCACCTCTTCCCCTTTGTGGTTATAACACTATACTCTTCTCAGAAGGCTTTCCACAAGACTTTGGAGGGTGTCCTTGGGGACTTTGCACTTTTGCATATTCAGCCGAAAGAGCATTTGTGAGGTCAGGTACTGATGTTGGATGAGAAGGCCTGCCCCATGTGAGGTCCGGTACCCATGTTGGATGAGAAGACCTGGCTCGTGTGAGGTCAGGTAGCCATGTTGGATGAGAAGACCTGGCTCGTGTGAGGTCAGGTAGCCATGTTGGATGAGAAGACCTGGCTCGTGTGAGGTCAGGTAGCCATGTTGGATGAGAAGACCTGGCTCCCCATCGTCATCCAAAAAGTGTTCAGTAGGGTTAATGTCAGACAACTGTGCAAGTCACTTAATTTTTTTCCACACCAAATCCATCAAACCATGTCTTCATGGAGCTGGCTTGTACATGGGACAGTATTGCTGGAACAGAAAAGGATCTTCACTAAACTGTTCCCACAAGGTTTGAAGTGCACAATTGTCTAAAATGACTTTGTATGTTGCAGCATTAACAGAACCTTTCATTGGAAACACCTGAACTCCATCTGTATTTCAGAAATCCCCGTAGATTTGGCAGACTTTTTTTGCTGAGAATGAGGAACATGCTACTAATCAGGATGTGGGATCTGCATAAGTATTGAGCAAATATGGCTGCTCCACGTACATATATAAGTAAAAACTACAACTAGTTACTAATGTATAGCATTGGCATATATAGAATTATTTACATGAAGCTGATGATCGCAGTCACTTGTGTATTTAATAAAGGAGAGACGTTAGAGTCGAGGTAAAAAAAACAAAACAAGTCAGTTGAGTTGAACCAATAGAAAAAAAAAAGATGAATAATTAAAGGAGAACTATGAGATGAGTGATTTCCACTCACCTCATAGTTCTAGCCGACCTGTGACAATGAGACTGTCACAGGTCGGCTCAGTAGATCTGGAGGTGAGCGAACACACACCGGGTTCGCTCACCTTTCGATCCTGTCACGGCTCTCTGCCGTGACAGGGGGATTCCCCATCCCCGCTCCG
>NW_017306427.1:785672-791930 GCF_000935625.1 Nanorana parkeri
TATTATTATTATTATTATTATTATTATAAAGCATTGTACGATTTGTGCATTTCTCCTTGTAAGAAATGTATTAAGTGCAGCTATTAAACTGTTGTAACACCGCTGGCCATACACGTGTAGTTTTTTCTCGTACAGTCACATCGGCTGAACGAGGAAAAGCTTGATTTCCCTATCTACATGATGGAGGAATCTCCCCTGCTTGGTTATTTGTATTGTGACAGCCCAACGTCTGTAGTTGTCAGAATACCCAACCACTGACTGCAGCTGATTGGGTGCAAATACTGATCATTTTCGGCCCGGCTCCTTCGACTTTTGTCAGAGTGGTGTCAACAGGAGGTCTTCCAGTTTATTGGATTTCAGTTCTTTCAATCATGGCACAGCACCCTGCCGGCCTTTCCCACTAGCCATGACATGTCTGCATTGCAATGAGAAGCACTGGGACTAAGGTCTGTGATGAAAGCTAAAAGGGTTTGTATAATTTCATTATCATGTTGATGAGGGGGGAGCGAGGAACCGGGGAAGCCAAAATATAATCAGATTTAACTTCAGCTTTAAAGAACACCGTGTTTTTATAAAACAAAGCCAGCAGTCTGTATTCACCTCTTTCGCCCTCCTATCCGGCTGAGGGATATCCCTTGGGGTCCTCACGTCTAATGCAAGTCGGTGGACCTGCATTAGGCATGTTGTCAGCGGCCCTTGTGGGAGCCCGGGGGAGAAGAGGCTGTGGGACCAATCTAGCAGCCAAGTGGGACTGAGGATCAGGGGAGAATATTTTCTTTATTTGCACCCCTAAACCAAATCAAGAAATTAACCCTTGCAGTGCAGGGGTAGTCCAAGTGCAAGGGTTAGTTTTTGAAAATCCTGGAGTTCCTCCTTAAATATCCTGCATGTTACATACACAGATCTATACACATCACATAAGAGGGACTATTGGGTGGAGAATGCGGGCAGCAGAAGGACGGTGCGGAGCTGTGTGGGATTCGGGAGGATGAGAAGAGTCGGATGATTTCATTCTGCAATGATTTGGTCAGGTGCTTGTAGGACTAGATCAGCCGTTCCTGGTAGGTGTCTTTCTAGAGATTTGTGCTTGTTTTTTGCTTCCCACACAGCAGCTGCTCCCATGTTTGTTTTTTTATGTTTTTTTTTTTTTTTTTTTTTTTTTTTTTTTTCTATCCTCCTTAAATATCCTGCATGTTACATACACAGATCTATACACATCACATAAGAGGGACTATTGGGTGGAGAATGCGGGCAGCAGAAGGACGGTGCCGAGCTGTGTGGGATTCGGTAGGATGAGAAGAGTCGGATGATTTCATTCTGCAATGATTTGGTCAGGTGCTTGTAGGACTAGATCAGCCGTTCCTGGTAGGTGTCTTTCTAGAGATTTGTGCTTGTTTTTTGCTTCCCACACAGCAGCTGCTCCCATGTTTGTTTTTTTATGTTTTTTTTTTTTTTTTTCTTTTTTTCTTTATCCTCACAAATTCTCCTTCCTGATGATGAGGGCGGCCTAAGTGATATGAAAATCACTGTCTTCTACTTTCCCATCAGCCATTGGAGGCTAAACGCTTAAAGGAGAACTATGAGGTCAGGGTTTTTTCCCCATAGTTTTCCTAAGGGTAACGGGAGAACACAAACTAGCTTTCTCCCGTGACCCAAAGCTCAGTATAGCTACAGCTCGCGGTATACTGAGACGCCGCAGCCGGAACGGATCCCGACATTGCTGTCGAGATCCACCCAGCTGCGGGATTGACAGTTGGCTCTGCCTATCTTGCCCTCTGCCTCTACCCGCCCCCCTGCAGGGAGCTGTGAGTGACAGTCATGGCTCTCTGCAGGGATAGATCGAGAAGTGAGCGAGCGGCGGTATGTGCTCGCTCAGTTCCCAAACTACTGAGCCTGCCTGTGACAGTTTCATTGTGACAGGTCGGCTCAGATCATGAGGCTGAGTGAAAATCACTCACCTCATAATTCTCCTTTTTAAGAACAATATGATCACCCTCCAGGCTACAAATCTCCTGACCACTAGGAAGGGGCGAAGGGGTTTCTTCTCAGTTATATCAGTCAGGGTCTGGAACTCGCTGCCACATGCTGTGATTTCGGCTGAGAGTGTGGAATCATTCAAGAGGCGATTGGACGATTTCCTCAGAGACCGAAATATACAGGGGTACAGATACCTATACACACGCACACATCCGTAGGACCATACACCTACACACAATAGGTTGAACTTGATGGACATATGTCTTTATTCAACCTCAAATACTATGTAACTGATTTGTTTGTTGTAGAGCATTGAGTTCAGAAAATGAAATGCTTCACAGAGGTGTATATATACAGTGTTTCCCTGAAAATAAGACACTGTCTTATATTTTTCACTCGGTCTTATTTTCGGGGTAGGTCTTATTTTTTTTTTCTTCAATGTACAACAATCCACACTACAAGTCTACATGTATTCAGGTACACAAATATGGTGATCAGGGCAATCGGGGTGCCGTACCTTTCCAAGAGCAATTTGCTAACTAATCGCTGGCCAAGATGAGCTGAGCGCACTTTTACTATGGATTCCTCACAGGCGGCGTGCATTTGGTTTCACTCCGCCTGTGACAGGAGCCGGCGCTATAGAGGAGGCATCGGCTTATGCGGCTCTGCTCCCTCCGGTGCCGCCTCGCTTCATCTAGCGTTGGCATCGCTGATCCTCAAGTTCCCCCTTATGCCACCACCATCCCTGGGAATGGTCACAACTAGGTCTTATTTTCGGGGTAGGTCTTATTTTCAGGGTGTATATATGTGTGTGTGTGTAGAAATAATTAATAGTATTACATTTCTAGCCACTTGCAACATTCTACAACTCTCATCCGTGCCACTAGTTTTTATTTGATGAATAGGCAGCATTCTCAGTGATGTCACCGGTCTCTAGTGAATGGGTAGGCTGCATTCTCAGTGATGTCACCGGTCTCTAGTGAATGGATAGGCTGCATTCTCAGTGATGTCACCGGTCTCTAGTGAAGGGATAGGCTGCATTCTCAGTGATGTCACCGGTCTCTAGTGAAGTGATGGGAACAAATGAATGCAGCCACCAAATATAAGAACTGGTAAGCTGCTATATTACGAATTATTATCCATTCCCCCTCCAAGCAGCATATACTTGTCTTTGCTGGTGCCTGTGATGCTTCATTCTCTGGCTGCCAGTGACTGGAAGTATGTGGCACTTCCAGGGTATGGATGAGCTTGTCACTCATTCTTCTGTCCTATGTACCTCATTATTGGTCAAGTGCTCTCATGGGCCTAAGAAGATGTCTGAAACCTGAGTGGAGCAATATGGGGAGGGGGTTGCAGATCAACAAAAAGTGAGCATAGGCTTCTGTAGAGAGGAGAGGCACATTTATATTTTAAGCCAATTTCTTTTTTTTCATTTAGACTAGAATAAGGAATGTCCCCGTCATGGTTGCATTTTTTTGCCATGTGTCACATTGGGGAGATTTCCATTCACTTTCTCAGAGAACCAACAGGAATTGAGCGGAAATCTTTCTACAGCGAGGAAAAAAAAAATCTGACAGTTGCCACCATAGGAAGATATCATCTTTCTTTTCTGTGGGCAAATCCAAAATTGTGGATGTTCCCTCACTTTCAGTGCTGGTGACTATGGACAACCAGACCTAGAATGTGGAGACTGAATCTCCCCAGTTGGGAGAACAATAAAAGAAAAGAGTTAGAGGAGAACTATGAGGTGAGTGATTTTCATCGGTAAGTGAGCGAACACATACCGGCGCTCGCTCACTTCTCGATCTATACCTGCAGAGAGCCGTGACAGGGGAGGGACTGGATTCCCCCCTCCCCTGTCCGATCCTCCAGCGCTGACTGGAGAAGCAGACGGGGGAGGGGCGGGTACAGCTGGCTCTGCCTCTGGATAGGCAGAGACAGCTGTCACTCACGCAGCTGGGTGGATCCAGACACAGTTGTCGGGATCCGCTCCGGCTGCGGCCTCTCAGTATACCGCGAGCTGCAGCTCGCGGTATACTGAGCTTTGGGTGACAGGAGGACGCTAGTTTGTGTCCTCCCGTTACCCTTAGGAGAACTATGGGGAAAAGCACTGACCCCATAGTTCTCCTTTTTTAAAGGTTCTACATTTTCCAAACTCTAAAACTAAAAAAGGTTTGGACTTTAGATACTTTTTAGGTGACCCTTGTAGTTTCTCTGAAGCTGCAGCTCGCGGTATACTGAGCTTTGGGTGACAGGAGGACGCTAGTTTGTGTCCTCCCGTTACCCTTAGGAGAACTATGGGGAAAAGCACTGACCCCATAGTTCTCCTTTTTTAAAGGTTCTACATTTTCCAAACTCTAAAACTAAAAAAGGTTTGGACTTTAGATACTTTTTAGGTGACCCTTGTAGTTTCTCTGCATGGACCATGACCTAAAATATGACTGAGAAGTAACAACGCTATTGTAACTCTATCCTATAAGAGTACATTGTGAATGTTGGTTCCCTCCTCAGAAATTCATATTTCAATTTTGAATGGTTCTCCAGCTTCTGTATATCTCTTAGGCCCCATTCACACCTATGCGTATTGTAATATGCGCGTCTGTTGCACGACCGTCACGCGTTTTTTTACCGCGATTCGCGGTAAAAAGTCGCGCGATTACAAAGGCTACTTGGCAGTATACAAATGGAAAACGCCCTACAAAACGGACCAATACGCAGCAAAGAACGCTCCGGGACCTTTTCATGCGTGGGCCGTTTTATAGTGCGTTCGGGACGGGCGGAAATACGGACAGGTGGGAACGATACCATTGACTACAATGCTATTTATTTTTTTTACCGTTTTGTAGAGCGTTCATCGAGCGTAGGACGCGCTACAAAACGGTCAGGTGTGAATGGGGCCTTAGACTTCTGAGCTCAGTCATCGCCACAGAATTTCTGACTCTGTCCCTCTGTTCAAGGCAATTTGGGGAATGAGGGGTTGTACTCCTTAGCCAAAGCCCAGGACATGTTATATTTTTGTTTCCTTCAGTTGCCACCAGTTCTGACCATTTATCGTGTTTTTTTAATCTTTTTTGCAGCTATGCATGAAGCTTCCAAAAAGCTAACCGAGTGTCTGCAAGAAGTCTACGAGCCCGAGTGGCCCGGCAGAGACGAGACTAACAAGATTGCAGAGGTAAGGCTTCGTCGTCTGGTGTCAGGTTCCTGGATACAGATCTCAGCTTGTGTTTTTCTTTACTAAATGAGGGTATATGGTTTGTTGCTGGTTTAAAGGAGAACTATAGGGTCAGGGCTTTTCCCCGTAGTTCTCCTTAGGGTAACGGGAGGACACAAACTAGCGTCCTCCCGTCACCCTAAGCTCCGTATACCGCGAGCTACAGCTCGCGGTATACTGAGACACGGCAGCTGAAGCAGATCCCGACAATTATGCCGGGATCCGCCCAGCTGGGTGAGTGACAGCTGGCTCTGCCTATCTAGAGGCAGAGCCAGCTGTACCCGCCCCCTCCCCTGTCCGATCCACCAGTCAGCACATGGCAGAGACCCGTGACAGGATCGAGAGGTGAGCGAACCCGGTATGTGTTCGGTCACTTCCTGATCTACTGAGCCGACCTGTGACAGTCTCATTGTCACAGGTCGGCTAGAACTATGAGGAGTGAAAAGCACCCCCCTCATAGTTCTCTAACACTTTATCATCTTGATGGTATATGTCAAGGAGTATTTATTTGCGTTAGAACTGCCTTTCTCCCAGTTCAAGTCAATGGCAATTCCAAAGCGGCGTAGGAGAACAACTGCAGGTCAAATGAACCTGTGAGGTTGCTCAGAATTAGCCCTGATTTGGACTCAGATGCAGGTTGAATGCATGTGAAAGTTCAGAGTTCATCACCATCTATACACACCCCCATTGATATAGGTTTTCCTTTCATGTATCAGTGCATCGGGGACGGGAAGAATGTAAGTCTTGGTGTTTAGAGCTTATATTCTAATGGGGAAGAGGAGATATAAGGGTCTGGCTTGTTGGAGACCATAGTCTGATGGGGAATTGGGGATATAAGGGTTCTGTTCACTTGAATGTGAAGTAGAACACCAGCAAAAACATTCTTAAGTTTTGGGTAGAGTAGGGATCATGGCCATTTGTGCTCCGCCGTTGGAGAAATTACCCTTCTCTGTTGGTCTTGGTGACTATGGCCTGTAGGATAGAACATGTTGGGAAATGTAACATGTTTTGTTATACAGCCTGACATTAAAACCAACCTTCTTCAATAACTTTACCCCATTCCCCCCCCC
>NW_017306427.1:791990-803401 GCF_000935625.1 Nanorana parkeri
CCCCCCCCTCCTGATACACCATCAAACATAAATTTTGTTATTTTTAAATACTTCCTGCTCTTTTGCCTAGGCTAAAATGATGTCAACCAGCTACCCGCAGCCTCCTGGGATATCACGTCACGCAGTGGCGTCACAAAGGGGGTGCGGCCCGCACCCGGGTGACACCAAAATGACAGTCATTTTGGTGTCACCCCCTCTAAAAGGTCGGGCACTCGGTCATGGACTGAGAGCTCGACAGTGTCAGGAGAGAGGAGGGGACCTGGCGGCATACCGCATCCCGCCGGGTGAACGTCCCCTCCTCTCTCTGCCGTTGTCCAACACCAAGATGGCCGCCGGCAGGCGTCGATTAGATGACCGCGCATGCGCAATGATGTCACCGCGCATCGCTCTCTCTGTGCAATGCAGGCAGATCAAGGCTTGTGGGAGGAGCTGGCAGGGTGCTGTACATAGCTTCATGAAAACATCACGTCATCATGCATGCGCGTGGTGACGTCACGGCGGAGTGTCACCTGGTCTCCGCTCCGGGTGACACCCGGCCTCGGGGCGCCCCTGATGTCACGCATCCCAGAAGGCTTTGGGGCAATCTCCTCCACACACTGCATGCTTCAGGGAATATACACCACACAGCACATACATTGGGCCATTGCATATGCGCCAGACAATCTACACAACGCTGCGCATAAGGTCTGTTGGGTGATATCAATACACTTTTATATGACATTTCCTTTTTCCAATAACTATTTATTTATTTTTCCCTAATAGAACAGTGACCTTTTGTGGACGGATTACCATCAGAAGTTGGTAGACCAGGCCCTCCTGACCATGGACACCTACCTCGGCCAGTTTCCAGATATTAAGGTGACTTGGTACCTTAGCCAGCATTAAGAGTATTGTACACCTTGACCTAATATGCCGCTCCTGTCAGGGATGGTTTGCAGTTCATAAGACTCTGGGTGCTATAGGATAGGGGCGGTAAGCACTGGCCCATAAAGCCCAAGGGCCCATTTGGCTCTTTACCGTGCGTTAGGGCACGTTATGTTGTGCATGAATGTGCAGGGTACTAAGGTATCCCATTCAAAATCCTGGAAGGGCCAACCACAGGGAGATTAACAATGACACTTTTGACATTTCCTCCCATGTCTCTAGTCATTGATTTTGATCCATATATACACGGCACTATGGTCGTATATTATTTATTTTTATAACAAAGTTTTAGTTCATGGGATTCTATGTTCTAAATGATCTTGCAATATTTAATTAGTTTTAAAATCTTCAACTGTGAATCATAAGTTTTGTTTTTTGTACACGCCTTATTCGAGAACCATCCTGTTGTATGGTATGTGGTTGGGCAAGTTTGTCAGATTTAAAGGCAATGTAAAGCATTTTTGCACATATTTCTTCATTTTATAGTCAGGCTGATTTTTTTTTCTTTTTCTTTAAATGTGAACTGTTGCAATAAATGTTTCATAATCTCCATAGTCTGCAAGGTTTTCTTGTTTCCAAATTACTTTCTGTACAGAGGGTGTCATTTGAGTCACTGCTGTTCAGTTTTAGTTTAGAAGATGCAGAAAGAAGAGTTGAGGGGGGAAAACCCACACCCCCCCTGACTTTAATTCATTAGGCTTTTTGTAGTATCAGTTGGAGAGAGACTGTGCAAAAGCAAGCAGTTATGACTGGGCTGTATTAATAGAAAGTCCAGAACATTCTGCAGATACAGTGTAGCTGAAGCATTATGTATTCTAAAATGAAGTTACTTTAAAGGAGAACTATTGGGTTAAGGCTTTTCCCCATAGTTCTCCTTAGGGTAACAGGAGGACACAAACTAGCGTCCTCCCGTCACCCTAGGCTCAGTAGCTCGCGGTATACTGAGACGCAGCAGCTGGAGCGAATCCCGATGTCGAGATCCGCCCAGCTGCGTGAGTGACGGCTGGCTCTGCCTATCTAGAGGCAGAGCCAGCTGTACCTGCCCCCTTCCCCGTCCGTTCCGCCAGTCAGCGCTGGTGGAGCGGGGAGAGTGGAATCCAGCCCCTCCCCTGTCACGGCAGAGAGCCGTGACAGGATCGAGAAGTTAGCAAACACTGGTATCTCCCGATCTACAGTCTCATTGTCACAGGTCGGCTAGAACTATGATGTGAGTGAAAAGCATTCACCTCATAGTTCTCCTTTTTAATATTTTTTTAAGTATATATTTTAATAATAAAGGCAGAAGAATATTAAAAAAATCCAAAAAAAACCCAAATTAAAATAGACTAAAAACAATTCTGGTTAATATGATCTTTTGCTGTGCAAAGCTCAGTTCTAGGATATCTGCCGTTCATATTTGCTTTCAAATATACTTGAAAATCGATGTCCCCGGTTCGAATCCAGGCCAGGTCACCATCTGCAAGGAGTTTGCATGTTCTCCCTGTGCTTGCGTGGGTTTCCTCCAACATTCCAAAGACATGCTGGTAGGTTAATAGGCTGCTCTCTAAGTTGGCCCTCTATGTATGCACGTGAGATAGGGACCTTAGTTTGTAAGCTCCTTGAAGGTAGGGACTGATGTGAATGTAATATAAATACCTGTAATAAATAAATACTTTGTAGCTGTCGTTTTTATATGCAAGGTCATGGGAAAAATTGTCCTGGGGGGTGTGACAGTATTTAAATAATCACATGGACAGCAATCACGAGCTGTGACCCCCCCTCTCCCCCTATATGTAACCAAAATATATGTTTCAGTCACGGATTGCAAAACGTGGAAGGAAACTCGTGGACTACGACAGCGCGAGACATCACTTTGAATCCCTACAGAACGCGAAAAAGAAGGATGACACCAAAATTGCCAAGGTACCTTTTTTCCTTCTTGGTGTGCCGAGATGCAAGTCTGCTTGAGCCACATGCCAATGCAATCCATAGTGGACCATATAGGAAACTCAGTGCTGCCTGACTGCACAATGTCCTATCCGAACAGCATTCGTGTTTGATAATTAATTATACACAATATTGCCATATGTATATTTCATGCAAGTATCAGATATTCATGGCTTTGTTTTGCTTGTATATTATTGGCTTCATCCTTTTTTATACTTGGCGAGCCAGCTGGCCCTGCAATGATTTTACTACAGGACCCCATGGCCTATAGTTATACCTCCTACTTGGAGCAATGTAACATATTTCATTAAATGGACATTGGTCAGTGGCGCATGATAACCAGTGTCAACCAATCATATCTGTCAAGACCGCTATATATCTATCCATGTCCATTTTCGGTAAGGAGCTGTGGCAGCGAGGACAACGATTACTAAAGCACTATAGATAAAAAAATTATTCTGGAATTGGATATAATATGGTTTCCCCTTTTATATAGTAAGTAAAATGTATCTTAAGACTCTATCCTCTGCCTTCCTTTCACCCTTCTGGTTAATAGCATCTGGTTCCTTGCGGACCGATCCAAGTGTGGAGGGATAGTTGTTTATACCCCTGTCCCCTTTAGCAGCGCTCAAACTTTGAATTTGTCTACATGCACAGCACATCCAAGGAGAGTTTCCCTCATCTGACCATAGGGATCTGCCATTTCTATAGCAAAATGGAGGCATTCCTGTGCAAGAAATTGGTAGTAAGGGAAAGATGCTTCCCTGTAGCCACTGTGGCTTGTGCCCCTGATGGTGCATAGATCATTAAAAGGTAGAAACGGCCATCCATCTGCATTTGGAAGAATCCATTGCAATTTCGACACCATTATAGTGTATGTCCAGCCAAAACTTTTTTCTTGGTGCTGGATAATGTGGGGTGGGGTCCCCATCACTTTTCTGCTATCTGGGATTCGGAGAGATTTTCTCTCAGTTCCTGTCCTGCGGACAATTTTTAATAAATGGGTAGCGAGAGAAAATGTCTTCAATGTAGTCCCAGATAGCAGAAAAGTGACAGGGACCCTACCCCACTCTATCCAGGAAAATTTCCAACAGCAACAAAGACAGGAATATTTTTGTAGTAAAGTAGAGGAAGGCCAGAACCCCTATTTTTATTTCAATCTGTATCCCTGTTAGATTTTCCCTCACTTCCTGTCTGGTAAAGCTGTTGTCAGCAGGGCAGGAAGTAAGAGGAATCTCTTATATGGAGCCCCGGATAGCAGCAACAGGAGTTCTAATCCTCCCACATACTAAAACAATAAAAAGGTTATTGGCTACACATTAAAGGAGAACTATGGGGTCAAGGCTTTTCCCCATAGTTCTCCTTAGTGTAACGGGAGGGCACAAACTAGCAGCCTCCCGTTACCCTAGGCTCAGCGGTACCTCGCGGTATACTGAGACGCCGGAGCGGATCCAGGCGTAGATGACGGGATCCGCCCAGCTGCGTGACTGACAGCTGGCTCCGCCTATCTAGAGGCAGAGCCAGCTGTACCCGCCCCCTCCCCCGTCCGTTCCGCCAGTCAGCGCTGGACAGATCGGAGCGGGGAGGGGGGAATCCAGCCCCCTCCCCTGTCACGGTAGAGAGCCATGACAGGATCGAGAGGTGAGCGAACACCGGTATGTGTTCGCTCACCTCCCGATCTACTGAGCCGACCTGTGGCAGTCTCATTGTCACAGGTCGGCTAGAACTATGAGGTGAGTGGAAATCACTCACCTCATACTTCTCCTTTAACTTTAATGCTGAACTCCAGGAAAGTTCCAAAACTACCTATGCAGTGCAGGGGGGGGGGCCCTACTGGAAGGAGGCCCTACTGACATTTTCCCAGAGATAAGAAAACAAAAACAAGGGGCGCCTTCCCTAGTGTAGATACGTTTTTATTATGCAAATGGAAAAAAGTGGAATGATACTCACAAAAAGCAAGATACAGCATGTAAGAGCTGCACAAATGGTGGTTCCTATGTGACAGCACAGTAAACCCAGGCATACTGTGCTGTCACATAGGAACCACCATCTGTGCAGCTCTTACATGTTGTATCTTGCTTAGACTGAGGATCAACCTTTGATTTGAAGGCTCAATGTTATCTACTCTTTTGTGAGTATCATTCCACTTTTTGCCATTTGTATAATTCAAATGTATCTACACTAGGGAAGGGGCCCCTTTTTGTTTTTGTTTTCTTATCAGGTATTGCAGTCTCCCTGACTGATGTGGGGCAGCGACCTGTAGAACATCTGCATATATATTTCTTCAGTGGAGTGGTCATCTCTGGCGCTATTGGTTCTCCTTTTCCCAGAGATGCTCCTTGTTATCTTATGTACCATTTAAAAAGCAGTTTTACTTCCCTTCTCCCTCGCTCCTGCAGGCTTCCTCCTGCACCCAGTCCCCCAATGCTTCTTCTTTTTGGTGTTCCATTTGCCGGTTGCATTCTGACATCATAACATACAATTTCGGAGCTTTGGTCCTGCATTGTAAGTGGGGACGCCAAGGACCTACCAACAACCCGGAGCATTTTTGTATTCCGAAATGGAATCTTTTTGAATGTGTTTATGTAATCTAAAAGCTTCTAGTTTTTCTTTTGTATGCTTTTTAATACAGAAGAGCCTTCTGTGACCATTGTTATGGCAATTTTTTTAATTATTTTTTTGCATGAATTTCATATTTTTGTATTAAAGAAATTTTCTTAACTCCGTGTGACTTAGGCTGTGGGAAGAAGCTGTTGTGTTCCGGCCCTAATCAGTTTCTCATGTGCTCTTCACCTTGAAAAATCCTAATGCATGTTTCAAATTTGTATGCAATGTATCAAATTAATCGCACATTCCGGACCAGAGTGCCGAAGGTTTAGATTTCCCAGGTGTGACTAATCGCTCTTGTTACTCTTTGCAGTTTTGTGGGGTGTCCCCGCCGCACTGGTCCCGTCTGTGTGGAGTCCTGTGTGTTTCACTTCTGGCATGCCCCAAAGGATGACCTAACGCTGATTTGCTGCTGCTTCCTTGTAATTGTCACAATTAAAAACTGTCTCCTTCTCTTTCTGTCCTCTCTCTCTCTCTCTCTCTCTCTCTCTCTCTCTCTCTCTCTCTCTGATGGGGTCCCCATCACTTTTCTGCTATCTGGGATTCGGAGAGATTTTCTCTCAGTTCCTGTCCTGCGGACAATTTTTAATAAATGGGTAGCGAGAGAAAATGTCTTCAATGTAGTCCCAGATAGCAGAAAAGTGACAGGGACCCTACCCCACTCTATCCAGGAAAATTTCCAACAGCAACAAAGACAGGAATATTTTTGTAGTAAAGTAGAGGAAGGCCAGAACCCCTATTTTTATTTCAATCTGTATCCCTGTTAGATTTTCCCTCACTTCCTGTCTGGTAAAGCTGTTGTCAGCAGGGCAGGAAGTAAGAGGAATCTCTTATATGGAGCCCCGGATAGCAGCAACAGGAGTTCTAATCCTCCCACATACTAAAACAATAAAAAGGTTATTGGCTACACATTAAAGGAGAACTATGGGGTCAAGGCTTTTCCCCATAGTTCTCCTTAGTGTAACGGGAGGGCACAAACTAGCAGCCTCCCGTTACCCTAGGCTCAGCGGTACCTCGCGGTATACTGAGACGCCGGAGCGGATCCAGGCGTAGATGACGGGATCCGCCCAGCTGCGTGACTGACAGCTGGCTCCGCCTATCTAGAGGCAGAGCCAGCTGTACCCGCCCCCTCCCCCGTCCGTTCCGCCAGTCAGCGCTGGACAGATCGGAGCGGGGAGGGGGGAATCCAGCCCCCTCCCCTGTCACGGTAGAGAGCCATGACAGGATCGAGAGGTGAGCGAACACCGGTATGTGTTCGCTCACCTCCCGATCTACTGAGCCGACCTGTGGCAGTCTCATTGTCACAGGTCGGCTAGAACTATGAGGTGAGTGGAAATCACTCACCTCATACTTCTCCTTTAACTTTAATGCTGAACTCCAGGAAAGTTCCAAAACTACCTATGCAGTGCAGGGGGGGGGGCCCTACTGGAAGGAGGCCCTACTGACATTTTCCCAGAGATAAGAAAACAAAAACAAGGGGCGCCTTCCCTAGTGTAGATACGTTTTTATTATGCAAATGGAAAAAAGTGGAATGATACTCACAAAAAGCAAGATACAGCATGTAAGAGCTGCACAAATGGTGGTTCCTATGTGACAGCACAGTAAACCCAGGCATACTGTGCTGTCACATAGGAACCACCATCTGTGCAGCTCTTACATGTTGTATCTTGCTTAGACTGAGGATCAACCTTTGATTTGAAGGCTCAATGTTATCTACTCTTTTGTGAGTATCATTCCACTTTTTGCCATTTGTATAATTCAAATGTATCTACACTAGGGAAGGGGCCCCTTTTTGTTTTTGTTTTCTTATCAGGTATTGCAGTCTCCCTGACTGATGTGGGGCAGCGACCTGTAGAACATCTGCATATATATTTCTTCAGTGGAGTGGTCATCTCTGGCGCTATTGGTTCTCCTTTTCCCAGAGATGCTCCTTGTTATCTTATGTACCATTTAAAAAGCAGTTTTACTTCCCTTCTCCCTCGCTCCTGCAGGCTTCCTCCTGCACCCAGTCCCCCAATGCTTCTTCTTTTTGGTGTTCCATTTGCCGGTTGCATTCTGACATCATAACATACAATTTCGGAGCTTTGGTCCTGCATTGTAAGTGGGGACGCCAAGGACCTACCAACAACCCGGAGCATTTTTGTATTCCGAAATGGAATCTTTTTGAATGTGTTTATGTAATCTAAAAGCTTCTAGTTTTTCTTTTGTATGCTTTTTAATACAGAAGAGCCTTCTGTGACCATTGTTATGGCAATTTTTTTAATTATTTTTTTGCATGAATTTCATATTTTTGTATTAAAGAAATTTTCTTAACTCCGTGTGACTTAGGCTGTGGGAAGAAGCTGTTGTGTTCCGGCCCTAATCAGTTTCTCATGTGCTCTTCACCTTGAAAAATCCTAATGCATGTTTCAAATTTGTATGCAATGTATCAAATTAATCGCACATTCCGGACCAGAGTGCCGAAGGTTTAGATTTCCCAGGTGTGACTAATCGCTCTTGTTACTCTTTGCAGTTTTGTGGGGTGTCCCCGCCGCACTGGTCCCGTCTGTGTGGAGTCCTGTGTGTTTCACTTCTGGCATGCCCCAAAGGATGACCTAACGCTGATTTGCTGCTGCTTCCTTGTAATTGTCACAATTAAAAACTGTCTCCTTCTCTTTCTGTCCTCTCTCTCTCTCTCTCTCTCTCTCTCTCTCTCTCTCTCTCTCTGTGCTTACCTTGGTGACAACTCTCGCAGCCGGTGTCGCTTCTCGAGAAGGCTGCGCCCCAGTGGGCCCAGGGGAAAATACAGGCCCATTTGGTTGCACAAACTAACCTGCTCCGAAACCAGGTGACTTCCTGGCCGAGCGCTAACCCTGCCTGTCCTTGTGGTAGCTGTCCGTCTGTGCTGCAGTTGTGCTCGATCTACTCGTCTCCCGGCGAAAATCTGAACTGGGCTTGCGCCCGCCCCAAGATCCTTTGCGGCCGCCCGAGATTTTTCAGATTTTCGGACTGGAACGCGCGGGGAAGACACAGGTAAGTTTAAACCGCTATTGAAGCGTTTAAAAACAAAAAAACAAAAACGTTTTACATATATCTACTTCTTGCTAGCAGTAGATATATGCAAAAAAAAGGAAGGGTTTAATTATACTTTAAGGTTAAAAAACCGGGTGTAGAGGCCTTACTTATAAGAGGATACAGTCCAGTCCATGAAACCCAAAATGACTGAACCATTCCCATGTTAGACTTCCATGTGTACGGACAGATACAGTAAATAATAAAAAAAAAAAAGAAAAGTGCTTTCCTAAAATTAAAAAACTGAAGGGTTACTTGTGGTTATAAATGAACATAGGAGATTGTTGATCTAGAAATAAATCAGATTACCATTAGGAGTCGGGAATAAGGATGATTGAAACTGATCATTTTAATTTTCTTTAAAGGAGAACTATGGGGTTAAGCGGTATACCGAGACGCCGCAGCTGAAGCGGATCCCGACAATTGTGCCGGGATCCGCCCAGCTGCGTGACTGACAGCTGGCTCTGCCTATCTAGAGGCAGAGCCAGCTGTACCCGCCCCCTCCCCCGTCTGATTTACCAGTCAGCGCTGGCGGATCGGAGGGGGGAAACCAGCCCCTCCCCTATCACGGCAGAGAGCCGTGACGGGATCGAGAGGTGAGTGAATGCCGGTATGTGTTCGCTCACCTCCCGATCTACTAAGCCGACCTGTGACAGTCTCATTGTCACAGGTCGGCTAGAACTATGAGGTGAGTGAAAAGCACCCCACTCATAGTTCTCCTTTAAATTTGGGGGGGGAAATTGGGAAACTTTGTCAATTTGTGCCATTGTAGCAAAATGCATTTTCATAGTCAAGGAGGAAGGAGAAATTAAGGAGCTGGACCTGTTCTTGTGCCAAAAAGTCCCCCTTTTTTTTTTTCACAGAAAAAAACATTTAGTTAAAAATCTAAAAGTATATCTAAATCCAAAAACTAAAATGAAACATATTGCAGCTTACCAGTCCTTAGATGTGGTGTCTGCATAAGTTTTTTCTTTTTTGGCTTTTTTTCCCTTTTTATTCTCACCTGGTGATCCTCCCAGTAACAAACGTATTGTCCTGAGGGTGACAACACTCGCCATTCTGTAACCATGGTTGTCACCTGAGCTGGACTTCAATCATGACTTTCACTCTTTATCTCCATGACACGGGTGAGGAGGGGATTAATGGTTTACAGATGGAAGATAACAGTTCTCTGTCGTTCAGGTTTGCAGCAAAGTCCACATTCACAAATGCCGTCTGTTACGCTGTAGCAGTGGAACTAAAAACAAAAACACTGATGTTCTAAAGCACATTAACGAAGTTGCTTGCAGACCGAGCACTGCTGTGTTGTAGGATGCATGCTGTGTTTTCTTGGGAATGTCACTTTTTTTTCGTCTCGCTGGTTAAAAATTCTGGGAGCAGATGGGTCTTAATCCTTCAGGCAGGGCTGGATTTACTCTCTGCTGCCCCAAGGCCAGTTTCCGCAATGCGCCCCCCTACCCGCCAACCCCCCCAATGGAGAATGGCAGACCTGCAGGCTGCATACAAGTGACCTTGGCGACATCGCCGGGATCACTTGTACAAAACAAGCGTCAGCTTCCCCGCTGTACATTCAGCTCTGCTTGCCCAAAGCCGGGCTAAATGAAGAAAGCAACTACCCGCCCGGAGCCTGGAACTACATGTCCTGAGCATCGGGAGATAGGGATTCCACATCCCTGCTGCGCCTCTACCGCCTGCTGCCCCGAGGCCAGGCCTTGATTGGCCTTGTGGGAAATCCGGCCCTGCATTCAGGTTTATTAGCTAAAGTTGGGGTTTTGTATAACAGCCAATCGAATTTTGGCTGCATATGTGAAGGCAAATCTCTGGTTTCTATACGCAATTCAGACTATCTTTTTGTTTTAATACCTTACACCTCTAATAGCAGAAGATCCGCAGCCGTGATTTGCACACGCCTGCACATTGTGGGTATCAATTGCATTTTTTTATTCCCCATGTCACTGTAAGTTTGCGGTTTTTAAACACCCCAAATTATTATTTTTTTCTCAATGAACTCCAACTAAATATCACTTCTGACAATCGGGGGACCGCCCCCTACTATTAAGGTTCCATATGGGGTCCTATAACCCACAGGTTGCGTACAAATAGGTTGATGAAACTTGCCTGCTTTATTATATTAGCTTTGCAGAGTATAAGAAGATTTGATTAATGAACATGTCTGTGAGGGTTCTCATTCCTCCAGGTCAAGGTATATCTGTAAAAAATGTCAAGGCAACTGGACTGTATTTTTATTGAAGACGTTTCACTGGTCGTCCGACTAGCTTTCTCAATTCAGAATGACTTGTACAAAACATTATCTGGGAATAAATATGGTGAATGTCGCTCCAATCCACAATCTGTTAGTGGCAACCAGGTGTTGATTGCATTTGCATAATTGGAGTCTAGGAGGTGTTATTTAAACTGCCCAGAGAGAGGTGTTAAAACAGCATTGTAGCTGGGGTACCTGTCTGCTTTAAACCCAGCAATACAATGAGGCAACAACTGGGTCACCCAAAAGACCCAACGCCAACACACAAGATGAACAACATTGTGTACGCAGTCCAGTGCAGTGAGGAGTGCTCAGAATTGTATGTCGGTGAAACAAAACAGCAGCTACACCAGCGAAACAGATTTATGTGGATTGGAGTAACATTTGCCATATTTATTCCCAGATAATTTTTTGTCATTCTGAATTGAGAAAGCTGGTCAGATGTCCAGTGAAACGTCTAGAAGAAAAATACAGCAAGTCCAGTTGCCTTGACCTATTTTTTTTACAGATAATTGATGAACAGATTCAGGTACATTGACCATTTAGAGAAGGGCAAGGTGGGAAATGTAGTTTCTAGAATGGATTACATGTAAAGAGGAGAGACATGTAAAGAAACATTTTTTTTTTTTTTTTTTTTTTT
>NW_017306427.1:803560-816921 GCF_000935625.1 Nanorana parkeri
TTTTTTATTGAAACTGGATCAAATGCTATTTTTCTATCTATATGGATTTCAGCTTTTAACATTTTAGTGGGGATGGAGATTTTCTGCCCGCTCACTACCATGTGCTCGGAGAACCTGACCGTAAAATACAGCTCTCTGTCTTTTTTTCAAAGCTGTATGCAGTTGTGACATTCCCAGGTGCGGTAGTACACTGTAGTCTTGTGTCGTAGAATTGATTGCATGCCTTGTGTGATGGTGGAATGAATCGCTGCCGTTTTATTGTATCCAGTGCTGTTAACCGTGTTGCATGACTACTAGATCTGTGTGTAAGGTCGGCTACACACCGTGAGATTTTGTTAGTTTGGCTCCCTCCTTTTAAAATTAAGGTGTCATTTGACTTCAAGTGATGTAAGCCATCTTAGAACTTCAGGGAATTGATTTATAGCTGACAAGTCTACCAGTAGACCCACATTTTGTTGCTGGGCAATGGGTAGATGCCCCATTTTTCCCCCCTTATTGAAGTGGCTTTGTTTGGGATAATAGGGGGGTACCGGTGGCTTCTCTTTAAGTCCCTTGTAGCTTCCCGTCTATAGTAACGTTGGTTGCCGTTCTATAACCATAACCCACTTAATGAAATTGTGTCCTAATGCTCCGCATCTTGTTCTGGCCAGGCTGAAGAAGAGCTGCTGAAGTCTCAGAAAGTCTTTGAGGAGATGAATATTGACCTGCAGGAGGAGCTTCCTTCATTATGGAATAGGTACGTGAAGGAGGTTTGTCAAACCAAGGCAATGAAGACACAATGGCATCAGCTCACTGAGCTCTATGAGTTGTATTAAAATGTATCTAAACTAAACTAGGGTTGCACAGATACCAAGTACAGTACTCGGTACAAGTACGAGTACATGTACCGATACTTTTGAGCTCCAAGACTAGACTAGAGAAAAATTCAAAAATTAGGAAGCCGCTGTCATGTGTAAGGAACACGCGGAGCTCCGGGGATTTGTACATCTGTTTTAATGTATGATTTTGTTTTTATAAATATAAATAAAGGGATGCACCAATACCAGTTTTGCGAGTACGAGTACTGCTACTTGCCGAGTACTTACAAGTACGAGTACTGATACATTTCTGTTTATTGTCATGTGACAGTTTTTCTAAAACAATACAGACTAATGATTTCAGGACAGTGGTGGAGTGCCAGAGCACGGTCCCAGCTGCAAACGTTGCAACCCTGGTAGTTCTCATGAAAATGCAGAGTATCGGCACTGGTACTCGAAAAGTATCTGTGCATCCCTAATCTAAACCCAGAAATGTAACAAATTGCAGCTTAGCAGTCATTAGATGTGGCGGCTGCATTCATTTTTCAGACATTTTTCCTTCATTCTGTCCTGTTGGTCCTGCCAGTAACACTTTCCTGTCCTAGAATCACAATGCTCACTGACCATACTGGGTCTATAAATGAGTAGCGTTGTCACCCTAGGACAAGTACTACAGAACACCTTTGGTATAGAGATAGATGGAAAAATTATAACTGATGACCGTGTAACAGAAATCTGGAACAAGTAGAAATGAGATCATGGATTCCAATCATGAGTAGATCAATCATCTCTGAATTGGTGCTGATACTGTCCTTCCTTCTGGAGGGGGGCTACTTTTGTTCCCCATGGTCCCTGTGTGTGTTGTAAAGTAGTCGCCACTCCAAGCTCACTCTCGGGATGGACTACAATCTCATGTTTAGTAATTTGCATTGAGATTGTAGTCCATCACAGAAGTGAGCTTGGAGCGGTGACTACTTTACAATTTTGGAGGATCTACAGCCGAGTGATACACAAATAAGATACATTGTTGTTATTTAGTTAAGGTCTTTGAATGTATTTTAAGATTTAACTCCTGAGTTTAGTGTAGCTTTAACTGCTGCAAAGGAAGCAAATAGGAGAAGTTGATTGGAGGGGTTTCCAGACACTGTAACGGGTCATTTTATATGAACGCCGGTGGAGAAGTGATAACAGGTGATGGGCGGATGACGACAGTTCTAACATTCTGATCCTGAACAGCTGTAACCGTTGAAGTTGGGCCATTTGGGGGGAAATAACAGATTGTGTTTTATGTTTGTTTGGCAGCCGTGTTGGTTTCTATGTCAACACATTCCAGAGTATCGCGGGCCTGGAGGAAACTTTCCACAAAGAAATGAGCAAGGTGAGGGGGCGCGCGCGAGCGGATGTGGGGGGGGGGAGGGATATCTTGGTGGTTTGTAAAATAAAAATATTCACACCTTCCTGATTAAAAAAAAAATGGAGTGTTGCCATTGCCAGTGGCTTGCAGACCCAAAAAAGGACCATTTATGTGCTCCAATGTTCCCTTTGAAATGTGTGTGACACCGGTCCAGGTAAATGGAAATACACACTGAGTGGCCAGATTATTATGAATACCTGACGTTTGTAGGCAAACTAGCTATAAATAGGGAAGCAGGTTGGTTACCACAACAGTAGAAGTGATTTGTTTCTGAAGATACGGGGAAACAACGCGATTTAACAGCCTTTGAACGTGGGATGATTGTTGGCGCTCGGAGCCATGGAGCGAGTATCAGCAAAACAGCAGAATTCGTTACATGTTCAAGAGCAGCTGTTGTTAAAGTGTTTAAAGACCGGACTGTCAGCCGAAAATCTGGGTCTGAACGTGCGAATTGTGGCCGTCAGCGACTAGTCAATGTTAGGGCAGAACGGAGAGTGGCAAGACTGGTACAAGACAACAGAAGGGCAACAGTGCAGTGTCAGATTCCTCGCATCACCTTTCATCATCTTGTGGAGTCACGAGGCGGCCCAACGAAGTACTGATGGGGGGGGTCATAATAATCTGTCCACTCAGTGTATTGGAAAGGATACTGGAGTCCTGCCGTTCAAAAGCTGACCTCCGGCCTTCCACTCAGTCTTGCACAGTTGTACCGCCTCCTCTCTTGGCTGAAGGCTCTTGAAGGGAGTTTTGAGGATTGTGTTCACTGTTACTCAGTAACAGCAGTATTAATGTAAAAATATTTTTTTTTTTTTTCTTTTATTTTTTGAAAAAATTGTGTTCTAGGTCTCTGGAATCTTGCCTCTTGTGTGACAGATTGATGAGAACACTTGTCATACTATAGTTATTTTTTTACATCATCGTTTTGGCCTCCACAGGCAGTTTTAACAGCAGATCAAGCAAGCTTGGCTGAGTTCCTCATAAGTCATGTAGATTACCTTAGAGACCGAGGCATACGTATTCTATTTAGTTTGTATGTAGCTGGCCATTGTATCTCACTATTATCCTCCAAACTTTTTGATTACAGCTGCATCAAAACCTCCATGAAGTAATGACAACCCTTGAGGGCGATCAGGGGAAGCCATCAACCAACGCCTTTACTGTGAAAGCCCAGCCGAGGTGAGTGTGCACGGTCTTAAGACAAGTCCATCTAAAGTTGGCATTTAAAAGATAACTATCGGGTAACCTTTTTATCCCATAGTTCTCTTCAGGGTCACGGGAGGACATATACTAACCTCCTCCCGTGACCCAAAACATTAGAACTGAAGTAGCAGCTTGGACAAGCATCAACAATACAGAACAAGTTTATTTAAATGTGACTGACTGCCGTTAGCTGTGGCATGAAGTGTTATATTTGTGGGATGTTTTGCTGGGTGATTTGTAGGAACTTTTCTGGAAAATTGTAGAAACCATGCTGCACAAATGCCAGTTGGCTGATGGTAAAGTGAGTAAATATTGCACTTTTGAAGGAAGCGCCTACAATAGCAGATCATTGTTCTGTTTGGGGAAACTGTAAAAAAAACAAACGCTTTGATAATATACTAGGAAGTAAAACCAACATTTTAAAATCACCAGGACACAAAGGGAATTTTGTATCGGTCATCCACGGTGTCCAGATATGGAGTGCTGTCCAATGTTCCAGAATCCATCCAGTTTCTCTGCAGTCCTCCCAGCTGTACAGAGGATTTCAGAAGAGATGATTTAGATGGTGAAGGAACACAGTCATAGAGCAGCACCTATAACTTCTGGAGATGAGAAAGTGGTAGGGAGTTCTTTAGCGGCACAGGACATTTCAGCAAAGGAGCATTAGACAATGAATGGAGTCCTCCAGAGTATTTCAGAAGAAGAGGGTTAGATAGAGGAAGGAGCAGAGTCCTCCAGCAATGCAAAGCATTTCAGGAGAGGAGAGTAAGAGGAAGGAGAAGAGTCCTTCAGTAGCACAGAGTATTTCAGAAGAGGTGTTTTTGGATGGTGAAGGAAAACCATAATCCTGCAGCCCATAAAACCTTTAGAGATGAAAGAAAGTGGTAGAAGGTTTTTCAGCAGCAGCAAAGAACATTTTAGCAAAGCAGCAATAGATAGTGAAGGGAGTCCTCCAGCATTGCAGAGTATTTTAGAAGAGGGTTAGATAAAGCAGAGTCCTCCAGAATATCTCGAGGAGAGTCAAAGGAAGGGGCAGAGTCCTCCAGCATTGCATAGTTTTTCGAGATATGAGAGTTAGAGGAAGGAGCTGAATCTTCCAGCAGAGCAGAGTATTTCAGAAGAGGTGATTCAGATGGTGAAGGAAGTCATTTTGCAGCACATATAATTTCTGGAGATGATGGATAGAGATTGAGAGTTCTTTAGCAGCACAGAACATTTCAGCAAAGGAGCATTCGATAGTGAAAGGAGTCCTCCAGCATTGCGGAGTATTTCAGAAGAAGAGGGTTAGATAGAGGAAGGAGCAGAGTCCTCCAGCAGCGCAGAGCATCTCAAGAGAAGAGAGTTGGGGAAAGGAGCAAAGTCCTCCAGCGCTGCAGAGTATAGAGAGGAGAGTTAGAGGAAGAAGAATCCATCAGTAGCACAGAGTATTTCAGGACAGAAGAGTTAGAAGGATTTCTCCAGCAGTGCAGAGTATTTCAGGGGTGGGGAGGAGAGTTAGATGAAGAGTCCTCCAATAGCACATAGTATTTCAGAGAAGATTTAAGCTGGGTACACCCAATTATTATTTTTTCCTTCAAACTGTGAGCTGATGGGGGGGGAAGTGAACAGATTCCTTAATTCGTGCTAAATAGTGTGGATAGAGAAATGTTCCCCAGGTGTGCTTTGTATTTAGGCAGTGGCAGGGGTGCCTCTGTCAAAATACCTGAACAGTGATGGCAGCTGATTTGGATGCAGTTCATCTGAAGATTTTCCATCCGGCTCCTTTAATCTTCTGATGGAAGGATGTTGCGTGTAAGGGTGGCAACAGGGCTATCCACTGTGCCAATTTTAGCCAGTTCATACACTGTAAAATCGGCACAGTATATAGCCGGCTTTAGATAGAGGAAAGAGCAGAGTCCCCCAGCATAGATTCTGCTGGCACCACATATTCTTTACAGACTCTGAAGGGATAACTGAGGCAATGGCCGTAGTCAGCAAGCACGACCGTTCGTGCCAATCTCCAGCTGCCAAATTCCCGTCAGGTCAGGCGTGGGCAGATATGCGACGGTCACAGACTCTATGAATCATACTTTTCATGCTAATGCCGCTGCGGGTTATGTTCCATCTCTCCCCGGCCAATGTCACTGACAGCAGAGAGACTCCATACACTTCTAGAATGCTGTGCCGGCCTTCGGAGTGAAGAGCCGGCGGGAGGAATTTGATTCTGGGGATTAACACTTCTGGAAGAGGCAATCTTCCTCCATACATCTGGGAGCCGCATTCCCACACCCCGTACGTCTCTATAATGCCAGAATGTCTTCTTTCTTACACAAGTACATAGAGCTATTGCCAGAGAGCACTGAGGCCAAGATAACAAAATACAGAGATGATCTTAAAATTCTTATATGATGACACAAAATGCTAAAATAATAACAAACTTCAGACATCATATCTCAGAGCGCTCTGCAATAAATGATTGAACCCTAAAAGTATCGCTGGTGCAGATTATTACTGATATTAATATTGTTAAAGGTACAGATCACCCTATTAGAGTTGGGGATCATTGTTCACTATTGAGTAGAAAGGTTAATTGGATCTTTAGGTTGGAGTCCAGAATTCCCAAAGGGTTGAACTTTGAATGGGATGTTACCAATTATTATTAATACGTCCTGAATTTGAGAAATCCGTATCAGTTGCCGTTCTCCCCTCTTTTTTTTTCTTCCCCCTTCTCTTTTTTACTTTTTCCCCTTCTCTTTTTTACTTTTTCCCCTTTCTCTCTTTCCACCCCTCTTTTTTACCTTTCCTTTCACCTTTTCTTTTTTTCTTCCCCTTTTTCTATATCTTTTTTATCGTCCCCCTGCTCTTTTTCCTTTTTTCCCTGTCCCTTCCTCTTTACTCACCCCCCCCCCCCCTCTTTTTCTTTCCTTTCCTTTTTCCCCTTTCTTTCCTCTCCCTGCTCTTTTTTATTTTTCTTCCCCTTCTCGTTTCCTTTTTTTTCCCCTTTTTTTTTCCTTTTCTCTTTTTCCACCCCACCTTTTTAGACTTATCTTCCCTTTTTCTCTTTTTTTTTTTCTCTCCCTTCTCTTTTTTTAACCTTCTTTCTTTTCTTTTCTTTTCTTCTTTCACCCCGTGCCCAAGGTCCACCTCACTGACACGTTTTACCTAATCAGGCTGAGTCCTAGAGATCTCTACCCTATCTTGGGTGGGACACCAGTGATGTGTCACAAGATCCAATAAGCTATCTCAGTGGAATTCAGTGTGTGGTCGGCTTTTTCCTGGTCGGCCTCAATAGCGATGTTGTACTGATATATATTTACTCCATTTTCAATGAGCAAAACTCATTTCAGAGCTCCTACTTCCTCCCAGCAGATAATTTTTTTTATTTGTGTCTTATCAATTTGTGTGCCCTTTATTGACCTCCATTGTTCCCCCGACACCTCCGACAGAAAGAAAACCAATCTCTTCTCCCGACTGAGGCTAAAGAAGAGCAGGTAGTGGTGGAGACGCATCGTGCGCTAACCAGGGTTGCCAAGCGTGTGCCATTATGAGATCAACACGCATGCTCCTGTTCTGTGTGAATAAAAACTAATACCGGCTAATAGTTTGTGTTTCTGTCCTCAGTCTGTGACATTTTGTATGTGGTCTGCCGAGAGCCGATCCCGCCAAGTGTGTTCTTCCGAATGTTTGGAATTAACCCTTTCTTTACTTTGCATGCCAGTGTGAGAATGACAATGTAGCCATGCAAGAGGAGAATTTCAAGCAGAACTCCGGCCTTCCCTTCAGCCTTATATCTGACCTCCGGCCGTCCCTTAAGTCTTGCACTGTTGTACCGTCTCCTCTCCTGGACTGAAATGGCTTGGTTCAGTAGAAGTGGAGTCATAGTGGAGTAGAGGGCTGTAGTAGAGAATTCAATTTCAAATGAAGATGAAATAAGGCTCCAGGCTCCTCCAGATCCACCGCACTGAGCTTCATATCTTTGTAGCTGCTGCCTTTGTACAAATCCCTGATCACAATCCGATTTCATTCTGGGTAACATTTCATATTTGGTTACAATGTATCCATGTGATATACGAATGTATATGTATATTGTCATGTTTGCATTAACTGTTGTATATGAAAGACAAAGATGCATTCTGACTTTTTCCTCTAGGGTCAAGGCCATGTGGGATGTGCGGGAAAAGTTTAATAAAAAGGAGGAGCTGTATATGCCCCGCCCTTTAGAGCTGTATATGCCCTGCCCCTTGTTACAGCAGTATCTGCCCCGGCCCTGTTTATTAGCCTGTCATGGTTGCATAGGATAGAGGCACAGCACACCTCCCACTGTCTACCAGTGATCCCAACTATGGATGGAACAATGAGAAATGTCATCACTGACCACCTTCTTAAAGGTGCAGGCTTCGGGGCTGTCATTTTTTTTTTTTTTATATTCTTTATTTATATAAGCATACCAACATAGTACAAAAGTGTGACACAGTAGGACCTCATGGCCCTGCATAATGAAACATATACAGAAATTCAGCTTATACATCACACAGCCGAGCCCGGCATGTCCATTCCCTTCTGCTCATACATAGTGCAATAAAACCATCAATCTGTACTAGAGGTCAGCATGCATTTCCACCTTACTTTTCTCAACAATTAACCAAGAAACCTAACTTGGACCCCAAGCCAGGAGGACCATCCCTCAACTCGAGCAGATAGCCTCCCAACTACTCGGGTTCCGCTGGAGGCGAATGGGGCTGTCATTATTTAATGAGTTGGTGACTTGGAGCAGCATTTTAAAAGTCCGATCTCCCGTTCTGCATGCTCATTGCAGGTCTCATTAGGTGGTAGACTAGGAAGCAGGATGGCAGCCCTGGAGTCTACATCTCCAATGTCTCTCCTTATATAGTCCCTTTTAAAGAGTTTAAAGAGACCCTGTCACCAACAAGCAATTGCAGGTAAAACCACAAACCTCCAGTATTTTAAATGCTTGCTTGCAGAGTTTTTCGTTCCAATGACTGAATTTTTTTTTAATGTTCTCGCAATGGGCATTGGTTAACTTGCTAATTGCATTTGGTCACATGATCTCTGCTGAAAGTAATGACCAGAGTTTGCATTGCCTGGTCCTTCCACCTTCAGATCACCTGATTAAATACCTAGTCCCATAACTAACATAGGAGGGATCTTGAAGTGCTGTTTCCTCCAGGAATGGGAAGTATGTTAGCTCTTCTATTACCATTTGTGTATCCATAATGGTAAAACTGGAAACCTAGGGGTCCATTTATAGAACGAATCTCTGAGCCATTTCAGGTAAATACCACATTATGGCCACTAGATGGAGCAGAGGATCATAGGGGAGGAGTATTTATTTCCGATGCTCCTCAGCTCCATCTAGTGGCCATATTGTGGTACCGTATTTACCTAAATTGCCTTCAGAAACTGAGATGAGCTTTTGAACAGGTTCCCTTTAGGGCACTACATGTATTTTAGAATTTCTTCTTTAAAATTCAGGTCAGATAAAGAAATATGCTACTTTTAAATCTGGAAAGAAAATTTTAGTAACATGCAAGTTTGCAGGATGAATGGCTCTGCCAATTAATAATATAACCCATTGCTTTGACGTTTGAGCATAGATCTGCTTAAGAGTCATAATCTGTATGTACTTGTAATGGTGCGCTCCCACTTTTTTTTTTCCGCCAGCGACCCCAGCCCTGCTAAAGTCAACAAGTCCACAGCCTCCCCTCCAGATGGTCCTCCAGCCGCCAGCGCAGAGGACAAGACCACCAACCATGATGTAGAGGAGTCGTTTGTGTCCCCAACTGCTGCTGCAACTTCTGTGTTCTTCCAAGACACCCCAACTGTGACCGTCTCCAAATCTCCCTCTCAGGTATCACTCAGTGTGAATTCCATTAAAACATCTTTTTCATGGTTTTTATGAAGTTTGTGTGAAAAGTGTTGTGTTCTCCTGGTGCTGAGAATGAATGAATTTAGGAAATGTTGATTTAGATATCTTCCTTTTGTTAAATTTTTTCCCCCATCTTTATAAATATCCATCTTGAGGTTCATGGGTCTTCATGCTTCATCTCGGTCTGTACTTTGGCTGGAGCTGTAGACCAGTCCTTTGGTGGGACCAAATCTTCTCCATTGGGGTCTTGTTGGCTTGGTGTCACTCTCTACAGTTCTTTCTGGTTGTAGACCTTCTGGATTTCACTTGATTATCTCAAATAATCAAGTTTTGAAGCTTTGACTTTATTACTAACCATTCTTTACCACTTTCTTAGGTCATTGGGTTGCTTACTGATTGCTCGCCATGTGCTTGCCTGTGTCATCTCACTTCTTGTGCATCAGCTATGACTGTGTTCCCGCTTGTATTCAAGTCTACGTTTGTGCTTCGAGAAACCTTTCCTCCATAAATTCTATTTCCTGCTACTTTTAATATTTTACGGAACGTCCTGATCGGTGCTTTTGACTGGTAGATGATTAGAAAACACTGTCCTGTGGTATACATTAAAGAGGTTCTCCAAGAAAGATTTACGGCAGGGGAAGGCAACCAACATCAGCACTGCATTAGAGAGGTTCTCCAAGAAAGTGTTACTGAAGGGATAGGCAACCTTTAATACTACCGTATTTGCCGGCGTATAAGACGACCCCCCACTTTTTGTGTAAAAATATAGGTTTTGGGCTATACTCGTCGTATAAGACGAGTATAGCCCAAAACAATGTTTAAATGCACTTACTAACCTCCATGGCGGTATTCCCGAGTGTGGCTCGGGGTTAATTTTCAGTACCATAAGTGTTAACCCCGAGCCACACTCGGGATTACAGTCTCTTACCTTGTCCAGGATCCCAGCAGCGTCCTCCATCTTCCGTCCTTCAGCTACTACTGCGCTGAGCCAATCACGGCAGGCTTTGTATTAAAGAATACAAAGCCTGTATTTACTGAATACAAAGCCTGCCGTGATTGGCTTAGCGCGGTATACTGTATGTAGCCGAAGCTACATACAGTATACCGAAGTATACCCGGCGTATAAGACCCCCGATTTTCGGGCGATTTTTATTTTTTTTTGGCTCTCAAACCCCGTCTTATACGCCGGCAAATACGGTACATTAAAGAGGTTCTCCAAGATTGGTTACGGTAGGGGTAGGCAACCTCAGCTCTACATTAGAGATTCTTCAAGAAAGAGTTACGACAGGCGAAGGCAACCAACCTCAGCACTACATTAAAGAGGTTCTCCAAGAAAGTGTTCCGGCAGGGATAGGTAACCTTGGCACCACATTAAACCTGTTCTCCAAGAAAGAGTTATGGCAGGGGTAGATAACCTCGGCACTGCATTAAAGAGGCTCTTTAAGAAAGCGTTACAGCAGGGGTAGGCAACCAACCTCAGCACTACATTAGAGAGGTTCTTCAAGAAAGCATTACAGCAGGGGTAGGCAACCTCGGCACCCCAGTTATTGTGGAACTACAGATCCTATGTGGCATTGCAGAACCTTAACAGCCACCGGCATGATCCTCAGAGGCAGAGACATGATTGGGATGTATAGTTTCACCACAACTGGAGGGTTGATGTTGTCTACTTCTGAGTTAAGGTTTCCACTTATTCCCAGAGGGATACACAGTGTTTGTATCACTCAATAACCTAAAACTGAGCAGCTCCAGGCAGATTTAGAAGAAACAATTTAATGCATTAATTAGTAATTGAAAGCAGTGTAGCTGCCTGGAACCTTGACTTGGAACCAGCCTCTTCCAATCCCCCTTACAGCAGAGTTTTTAGACCAGGAGAGGGAGAAGCAGCACGAGGAGCCAATTAGTTGTGCTAACAAGGAACGTATTGTTTGGAGTTGAGAGCGGAGTGAAATGAGCCTATGGTGATAGGGGGAGAGAGTACAGTGAGAATGAAATGCGCCAATGTGCGGACGAGGAACATGTTGATAGGCTGATTTCATTCTCGCTGTACACTCCCCTCCTATGTGCTAACAAGAAACGCGTTGATAGGAGGAGGGAACGTAGTAGGAGTGGAGACACGTCTAATCTTGTATTCAAGGTCAGATCTATCTGAAACTAATATTTCCATTTTTTGTGGTTGCTCGGTTACTTTAAATGGCCTCTTGCAGGATATCTCCTTGTTCTTTCCATTCCTTGTGACTTTTTCCTTCTGGATACTGGTAAGCCAAATTACATATCAGCTTCTTATAAATCTCAGGGACTCCATCCGCTGAATGGTCATTTCCATTACAGAGCCAATTGGCGTTGTGCCTCCCCTAACCCCCAATACCCTCCATCATACAGATCGCTGTGAAGGGGCCAGAGTCATATTCTACTGTAGTCACCTAGATTTATAGTAATCTGGCTGGTAATTCAGCTCATCCACATGCTGCTGCATTGCACGCCTAATTTAAGATGTAAACTTCTTCTTTTTTTTTTTTTTTAGCAAGTTGTTTTTTGTATATCTGCTTCTCCAGCAAGTTTAAACCCAACTCTAAAATATCAGAAAAGTATTTTTTCTTCACTTGTCTCATTTTCATTTTTTTTCACTCTGATATTCTAATAGTGTGTTTGTGGCCCTGTGCGTTTCAGTACAACAGCACCACCTGCTGGTAATAGGGTGGCATTGCCGCCATTGTTTGCTTTTTCTTTATTTTTTTTCAATTTTTGTAACTAATTTTATGTCAAATATAGCAGCACGATGTACACAGGGCAAAACTGTGCGGCTGTATATAAAGATGGACGGTTTGCAGTATTTTATGTTGATGCTGTGTTTAAAGTGAACCTGTACTCCTATTTTATCATTTTATTTGTCCCGCTAAGAGGAGACACCACAAGATGGTCATCGTTCTCTTTAAAGCTTCTTCTGTGTGACGCTCTGATTTAGTTTCGGTTGACTTTATTACCGGTCCACTGGCCAGGTAGCGGCACTCCCACTGAAATGCCAGGCTGCAAGGTCAGAGGGGGGCACAAAATGAGCTTTTCTGTGAAAAGGGGGAAAAAGAAATAGTGAGCATTTTGGGGTGTCGTCTCTTTGATCTTTTATTTTATACATTTATATTCTATCCTTCTTCTTTTTTTTTTTTCTTTCTTTCTTGTTTTCTTTTTTCTCCTCCTTTCTTTTCCTTCTCTCGATTTCTCTCCTCTCGCTCTCCTTCCTTCTCTCGCTCTCCTTCCTTCTCTCGCTTTCCTTCCTTCTCTCGCTCTCCTTCCTTCTCTCGCTCTCCTTCCTTCTCTCGCTCTCCTTCCTTCTCTCGCTTTCCTTCCTTCTCTCGCTTTCCTTCCCGCTCTTGCTCTGGCTTTCCTTCCCGCTCTTGCTCTGGCTTTCCTTCCCGCTCTCGCTCTGGCTTTCCTTCCCACCCTCGCTCTGGCTTTCCTTCCCGCTCTCGCTCTGGTTTTCCTACCCGCTCGGACATTAAAAGTTTAAAATAGCTACAAGTTTGCTTTAAATTACCTGTTATTTGTAACGTTATCCTGACAAGTGAAACCTTGAAGTATCTAATGATCTATAAATCTGGATGTTACATGAATTTCCTGTGTGTTGTACTTCTGGCTGTGTATTGATCCTCAATGTTTATAAGTTTTTGATCCTTTGTGTTCCTGTGCTTCTCACCCTTTTATTATGCTGTGTGCGTATTAATACACATTTTGTGTAAAGTTCATCCATCGCGGTGGTGAAATATTGCCAACATCCGCCATGGCATGGACCTGTGAAGTTCCCTTTTGTGTGTTTTGCTAATTTTTGTATGTTTTTGTTTTTTTTCTTTTTGGGTGGGGGGGGTTCGTGTGGATTGTCTTTGCTGGTATTTATTTCTTGCATGTAGCTGAGGAAAGGCCCGCCGGTCCCGCCGCCACCAAAACACACGCCTTCCAGGGACATCAAGCAGGAAAATATCATCGGTCTGTTTGATGACAGTTTTGTGCCCGAAATAAGTGTGACCACTCCCTCACAGGTTAGCGGCTGCTGCCCACCTGCCCGCAATGCACTAACACATGCATGCCTTGC
>NW_017306427.1:816980-821440 GCF_000935625.1 Nanorana parkeri
TGGGGGGGGGGGTGGTGAGAGACCAGAGAAGCCCAAATCAGGACTTGTAGGTTAGGCGTGTAATTCTCCATCTAGGTCCTGGATAGCGGATGACTACCCACAATGCATCAGTCAATGACTAGAGACAGGAGAAGGGATATTTAGTATATATTCAAGATGGACTCCAACCAAATAAGATTGTTTTAATATGGTTTTTGATCATGTGTCAGAGTTAAATCTGACTCCCCTGCAGTCTTGTACAGTTGTACCGGCTGCTGTCCTGGACTGAAATTGCTTCCTCTGATATCACTGCACACTGGGAGCTTCTCATAATGTGCAGTAGAAGCTGCAGCAAGTCAGATAGAGCCCGCCTCAGGTCCTAGCTGGAGCCTGTCCCCAGCCTGACCCTTTTGATCTTTGGATTTCAGTTCTGGAGGCTTGGCATCACACGTGGGTGTTACCTAAGTAGCCTGCCTAGGAACACCCACTCCTCTAGACTGATATCCACCCATCAAGGCATTTTGATATTTGCATAACTCCTCCCAAGAGCCGGCCTACTCAATCAGGGCCGAGGGCTCTTGAAAGGAGTGCTGAGGGATGGTGATGTGATGGTTTCAGGAAGCTCTGTGCAGCATTCTGCCAGCCCCAGCCATGCTTGCATTGTGTAGAGATAGAGAAGCACAGAGACCCAGTGATGAGGTCACTAGGTCCAAAATAAGGTATGTAATGAAAACAGGTTTTATTTGAAAACCTCATTATCTCGATGGAGGGAGGAATCAGGGAAGGCAACATACAAGCAGAATAGACTTCAGCTGTAAAAAGCTCCAAGACACTAAGCCCTCGTTCACACCTGACCGTTTTGTAGCGCGTTCTACGCTCGACGAACGCTCTACAAAACGCTCAAAAATATAAATCCCATTGTATTCAATGGTCTCGTTCCCACCTTGGCGTATTTCCGCCCGTCCCTAACGCGCTACAACGGCCCACCCTGAAAAGGTACAGGTACTACTTTGGCCCGTTTTTGTTTGCGCGTTTCCATTGGGATACAGCCAAGTAGCCTTCGGAAACGCGCAACTTTTTTACCGCGAATCGCGGTTAAAAAAACGCGCGACGGTCGCGCATATGCAATACGCCTAGGTGTGAACGAGGGCTTAGTGCTCTATATGAAATTAGCGTGTAAAGTCCCAACAGAACACAGAGTGTTGAGCAATCTCTTTGGTTATTCTATAAAGTGACACCTCTGTGGAAGAAAACAACTTACTAACATTTTGCCCTTTTTGTTCCCTTTTCCCCAGCGGACCCTGGCTACATTTGATACCTTGTATTCACATAAGTAGAAATCAGCCATGTTATGCAGGTTTGTTAAACGCTCAAATAAAAGCAACGTACAAAGTACAGTAAGGCCCCTTTTTAGATGAGTGGTCCGATGGGGTCCGCCAGTCAGTTTTTCAGATGGACCGGATTGGATGCCCAATGTCAGTCTATGGGCAGCTGAATCTAAATGGACGGGTGTCCATTTACATCCGGTGGCCCCTGGCTCTGGTCAGGTTCGGAAAAATAAAATGGAACAGCGTTGCATTTGCTGGACCTGATCGTGCCAGATCGGGGGTAATCTGTCCGTTTCAATTCGATTCCCCATAGACTGGCATGGGGTCCGGTCATTTAGAGTTTTTTCCTCCATCGCAAGAAAGAGGGGAAAAAAAAGTGGACAGACACGGATGTCACAGCAGTGACATACGATCCCTAATGCTCTGATCAGGAGGGGATCGGTGTATGGATCCCCTCCTGGCCGAATAGTGTGAAAGGGGCCTAAGATGTCATGCCACAGCCACAAGATGGCCATACAGCACACTTCCAGGTGACTGGGTATATATGCAAATTACAGCGTAAGCTTCCATACGGCCTGTAGGAATGTCCTTGAAAACAGGTGGTCTGCACTTGGGGATACTACAGCCCCATATGGAAGCTTTCACTGTCATTCGTGTATGTATTTGTAGAGCCTCGGCTCCAGCCAGCCTGTCATTTATCGGCTATATGGTGCACTTGACTCTCCCAGCCCAGAGATATACACACTGATGTGCGCTGTACGGCCATCGTGCGGCTGTGTGCATGAGCCCTAAATCGTGGCAACCTGTAATGGTCTACTTTAGAGAGGAAGCTAAATTGTTAATTTGTAGCAGAACTTTGCACAGTGTCTGGCTGTTTCCCCTTCTAACTGATGGTGCCCTATAGGCCAGAATTTGCAAGCTGGCCAGTGTTAGAATGCAGCCTGTCGCTATAGCGGGTGCGCATGAAGCGGAGCGCCTCTCCGTAGATATCATTGGCCTGTGAGTTTAAAGACTGGTCTTTTGGTTTTTGCTGCCCCCCTTAAAGTGGAGAATGCTTTCATTTTTTATGCAGAGCAAATATTTATAACCGCATTAGATGTTGTTGAAGCTTTTAAATGGAACGTTAGTACTAAGATGATAAAGTACAGGTCCATCACTTTAATGAGGTAGCCTGAGGCTATTGCCTCAGGCAACATCTCTTTGGGTCACGTGGGAGGGTGCCTGCTGCCCCTTTTCTGGCCAGAGTGTCCCAGGTTGCTAAAGGCCATCCACAACTACACGCCCAGCTCTTGGCAACCTGGGACGCTCTGGCCAGCATCCCACCCAGCTCCTGGTAACCAGTGATGTCACTGGTTGCCAGGAGCTGAATTGTGCTCCGGCCAGAGCATCCCAGGTTGCTAAGACCTGGGTGGGGAGATGAACAGCCTGCAGAGGGCAACATCACTGTTTTATGTCTGGTGGCAAGGTCTCCTTTGCGCACCTCCTGCTGCTCTGCTTGCTTTCAATGGCCTCTGATCATAAAGAAGCTCTAAAGTTTTCCAAATACATTTAAGGTGGAGTGAGTCTAATGATCCCGCATTGTATTCTCATTTCTGTGTAGGTATAATAATGTAATAAATCCCCCCCCCCCAAAAAAAAGCCAGTGTCCGCTGGATGTTACTAGGAAACCTTCACCATGTGCATGTGTGGTGCTAATTCCATGTGCATGCCGCCGGTCCTTGTTCCTTGCTTGTTGTTTCACTGTGCATGTTTTATTTTTTATACTTGTTGATGTGGAGACGTCTCCGCGGTATTTGTGCCAGCTGCCTCCAGCTCCAAGTACAGCAGAGCCGTCTATTCATGTAACACAAAATGCTTCCCCCTGCCGATCTAGCAGAGGTTATTGCCCCATTTCGGTTCCGTAGTTTGCACTAAAGAGTAGTCTACCAACGAGGGTGATGGCACCAAAACCATGCCGATTCTGGTTCGGTTCTTTGTTGTTCTCCTGCACTCTGCTCTTGCACTGCACTACGGAATAGTAAGCCTCGTGATTATGCAATAAGGTCTGCTCAATCCGCGCATTGAAGCATGCAATATTGGTGCCTTAGTTGTTGATGGCCACTGTGTACATCTATGGGTTAGTCAACATAGGGGTTACCTGACTGCACTTGACTGCAACTGTCAAACTGGTGAAAGGTAAGAATTTTGACTATGCGTCAATGTTTTTTATTGCAGACCTGTCGCAAACTATATAAAAGTGAACTAATTAAATTGACCCAGTTAATTAACAGACAAACTCGGGAGTTAAATCTTAAAAATACATTCAGGTACCTTAACTATTAACAACAATGTATCTTATTTGTGTATCACTCGACTGTAGATCCTCCAATCATCTCTGAATTGGTGCCGCCACCGTCCTTCCTTCTGGAGGGTGACTACTTTTGCTACTTTTGTTCCCCATGATCCCTGTGTGTTGTAAAGTAGTTACCACTCCAAGCTCACTCCCGTGATAGACTACAATCTCAATACAAGTTGGCTAACTAATTGTGAGATTGTAGTCCATCCCGGGAGTGAGCTTGGAGCGGTGACTACAATACAACACACACAGGGACCATGGGGAACAAAAGTAGCCCCCCTCCAGAAGGAAGGACAGTGTCCGCACCAATTCAGAGATGATTTGAGGAACTACAGACGAGTGATCCAAAAAATAAGATATATTGTTCATCGTTAAGGGACTTGAATGTATTGTAAAGATTCAACTCCTGAGTTTAGTGTCACTTTAAAGCTACATTACATGGTTAGAGGTTTGTGGACACCTGATCTTCACACCAATGGGTTTGTTGGACATCCCATTTTAAACCATGGCCATTAATATGGCGTTGGCCCCTCCTTGTGGCTAGAATAGCCTCCACTCTTCTAGGACGGCTTTCCACAAGATGTTGAAGTGTGTCTGTGGAAATTTGTGCCCATTCAGCCATAGAAATTACCCATGGAAGATCGAAGGACACCTGGTCTTGGTCCAACCAGTACGGTGTAGAACAGAGGATCGAAGCATAAGTCTGTGTTTGAGGATGGTGAGACAGTGCTTGGTTTTGGCCAGAGTGTGAATAAAGTAAAATAATAAATTATATATATATCTATAGATATCTATAGATTATATATATCTATATATAT
>NW_017306427.1:821659-830280 GCF_000935625.1 Nanorana parkeri
ATATATATGATATGATATATATATTCTCAATATGTCCGCGTTGATGCACATTTTACTGTCTTGTATATGAAATCCGAAGGTTGAACAGATTACAACTGAGAGTAAACACAAGCGTTGGGTTTAATAAAATATAACAAAATGATCATCTTTTGCAAACCATGCGTTGGCTTTGGGTGACCATTTGCGGTTCAGTCAGCACTACAAATTTACACCGCTGTTGTGACAGTGGGGTCATGTATAGAATAATACGTGCTTGCAAGAGTCAAAAATGATTAGACTTTATATGCAGAGATTTTCCGATATGTCGGAGAATCTCTGGCGCAACTAAGATGAAGTATTGTTGTTAAACTGTATATAAACCCCAACAATGAACTTCTCTTACCCCCTTTTGATCCATTTAATATACTATTGGAAATGCTTTGTTATGCCTCTTCAGAAAGTACAAACCATACCCGTTCTTGCCAGAAATTCAGAGCTGTCCTGTGCACACTTCCTGTGTTTATCTCGGAGTCCTAATTCTTTCTTTGGACTATGATGCATCCTTATGTTGGGGTAATATGTGTGGGACTGGTTGACCAGTTTAGCAAATTACACTGGGCAGGGCTGACAGCCCTCAGTCCACACAAATGCTGTGTTGTCAGCCCACAATCGGGCTTGGAGCATTTTTGGCAGATCAACAGGTATTCTTTGTACTTGCAGGTCCTTTAAAGGGATAAATCCTGGAGAAATGTGTGTGTACTACAGCGAAAGACTGCATGTGTCTTTTTTTGTATATCGTTAATTTTACTTTGACATATGCCTAAATCTCGCACATGTCGTCTATGTATCTTGGCTCTCAGATGAACACCACTAGGAAGGTGTTTAGCTTAAGTTATATACATTTTGTGAGGCCAATGGAAACTTGAGAAAAACATATCCCAAATAGTAGGAAAACGTTCTATGGAGAACACTTAAGGTCACCCCCTTTGATTTTCTAGAGGGCGTGATGGCCCCATTGGTTCTTCTGTCTTCACTACTAACTAGAACGGTTCTGCATTGCTCTTGTGTTCCTCTCCCATAACATTCTATCTAACATTCCCACTAACCTTTTTCTCTGTGCTGCTAAGTTTGAGGCTGCGTGGCCCCCAGTGCAGGAGCCCAGCCTACTAGATCTGGATTTTGATCCTCTCAAACCGGATTCAAGTTCGACTGCCGCTGCATCTCAGGTGTGTTTTTCAGTAACTATGCTTGGGGGGGGACTTTTGTATATTGATAATATACTTAAATTGATCAGGTCATCACGATGTTCCACTTATTAGTGATTGGTTTATATCACGTACCTGTGTGGAGACTGGATGTGGGAGGGGGCTTCCCTTGCACCTCGTGTCCTAGGGACACTGGTATTAGGGGACAGAGTCCTTATAGACAATGAGTGGCAGGAGTGCCAGAGGTGGTACCAGCTGGCAAGCCAATATCAGGTTCTGCAGCAGGGTTGTGGAAATCCCGATATCCGAGGTCGACAGGCCGAGGTCACACCAAGCAGGCAGAGCAGGTACAAAAGGAGAAGGCGTAGGCAGGCCGGTGAAGCAATCCGAAGTCAAGGGCATAGGCAAACAAGAATGGTCAAACAATCCGAGGTCAAGGGCAGGCTGCAGGCAAACAAGGTCAAAGTCAATCCGGGTCAATAATCAAAGGTACTGGTAACAAGGAACAGGAGACGTCAGGGCGGTTGAAGAGACAATCCAGCCAATGAGTTGGTGTGGAGTCTGAGCTTAAATCGGGAGGAAAATATCTGGAGAGCGTTACTTCCTGTGCACCATTTGGCGCGTGTTCCCGCACCCAATCCGTGGCGCGCGCAAGCGTAGTACGGGAACCCGGACTTGGCGCATGGGCGGAAGCAGCAGGCCTCTGACAGTTTATGGTGGTAGCAGGGGCTGCCCTTGAAAATGCCTGTCTCCGCTGTCCACCAGTTGTAGATCGCACAATTTTCGTTGATCAGCACTTGAGCTAAAAGAGAAAGGACATTTAACATACATGAGAATATTTGAGGCGATTGGTATTAGGGGTTTAGTTATAAAATGTTTTCGCACAAGATTCACACAACTTTTATGGGTTGAACTCGATGGACTTGTGTCTTTTTTTCAACCTGACTAACTATCTAACGTTCACCAAAGATTAACACAAATTATCCAAATGGAATCAAGTAGAAAAATGTGTGACAGTTGTGTGGAAAAAAAGTAATAAAACGGACCCCTGTAGTGTTTGGTAATTATTTATTTTAGGTTAATTAAAGTATATCTGAAGCCAAAACCCATCCATTTTTTTGTTTGTGTCTTTTATGCCCCATTAAGGAAATTTTACCTTCACTTGCTGTTCCATAGATACAACAGGATGTGAGTGGAAATCTCTCTAAAGTGAGGTGACTCCCCCTCTTAAAGACTATCTGTATCTTATTATGTGGTTATTGGAGTGAGGAAATGAGGACAGCAAGAGGCAGGAGAGCCCTGATGGTGCAGTGTTAAGTTGTAGTGTAAAAATAAAATCCTAAAACAAATATAAAAGCAACATGATTGTGTAAAATACACCTGGTTAGGATGTGATAACCTTTAATAATTGGTGTCTACCACCATAGATTGTGACGATAACTAAAGTATCGTTTATTGCAAATAACATCACATAGGTCAACAATTGGCAACATTTCAGGGTTGTGCAGGGCCCCTTCCTCAAGGACATCAGTCACTGTATTGCCCTGAGGAAGGGACCCGGTGCAACCTTGAAACGTTGGCAATTTTAAACCGATGTGATGTTAATTGCAATAAACAATATTTACTTTGAATGCTGGTGACCTATCTTCACATCTCCTGAGGCTCTGCACGGCACCATCCATGGCGGTGACTTCTAGCACCTATCTTATCTACAACCTTCACAACGCTGTATGGTGTACAACGAGCACTTTCAACAATTCACCACCTTTGATAAACGCTTGGAGAGAATTATATATTCAATGCCCCCACAGAGGTATAGATGTGGCCACTCTCAACGCTTGGAGAAGCCGAGTCTGAGGTCCACCTGAGGAACTTCAGAAAAGTAAAATTAACTTGGCATGAATGACAAAAGCTCGAATGATTCTACTGTAGCAGAGGAGCACCTAAAAGGGTTTGTAGTATAACTCGAGAAGCCGTATGATAATGGGGGAGGGGGGACTGCAAGAATATTTCATTGTGGTAGAGATATCTAAACACCAAGGACATGTTTTCATAATGAGCGGTCACTTCCTCAGATAAAAGGGAACCGATTCTATAACAAGGAGAAGATTATAAATATGAGCCATGTTCTTCTGTTCCATAAAGTTAATTTGACTTGTAATGATATTGATATAAAGTACCAAATGCTATAAATATAATAAGATTTACTTTTTATAGTCTTCCATTCTCCTTTTTATTTTTATTAGCTTCATTAAAATAAAACATTTCAGGTAAAAAAAAGATTCACATAATTTTCATAAAATAATACAAACAAATGACATTGATCAGTATTATAAAATGATCGTTTTAAAATGAAATGGATATTAAAGAGAAATATAAACACAACCATTTTTAAAGACCATTGAAAGATTTCCCTCCTATTCTTGTTCCGTGACAACTCCCCATTTTGGATTTCCCATCAGTTTTATTTTAACCAGGACGGGTGAATCTTTCCAGCAGACAATGACTGGACAGTTTTTTTTTCATCCATCCATGCTCTATCCAAAAATAAATGCTTTGGCTTTAGATACCCTTTAAGTATGTATGTTTCCTTTCTATGACCGTTGATGGTGTCAGGGAAGAACAGACATGGTATTAGGATTGGGGTTAGTTTTTTTTTCTCAAGGCTTTATCACACTATTCCAGTTAAGCTGCGTGGGGGGATCACTCTTATGACAGGTGACTGTAGCTTTTACCAGCCCCTAGTCACTCCTATGGTATTTTTGGGGACGGTATGCACTCGTACCTTCATTATGACATGTAATTTAATGAACACCTTGTTCTATGATTTTGGATTGTGAATGTGTTTGGACTGCATTTTTTTGGTTTTAGTCATGTCAGTGATGTAAACATGCTTGTTCTTTTCGTTCTTGCTGCGATTAGTCGGTGCCTTGGGACATGTGGGAGGTAAGGAAACTAACTCACTAACCTACCTATGTCTTGTGTCGTGCACATTTGTGGCCAGAACAGGGACTGGCCGTTGAGCTTTGTTCATCCTGTGTAGCGTCTCTGCTTCCATCTTGTCTCCTTCACTGCAGCCTCATATGTTTGTTCGTAATCAACCAGGCTAGCCCAATGATGAAGTCAACAGTTGAGTGGACCTTTTAACGGTATCTATGGTCAAAAACTAAAAATAAATCTGTATTCTTATAGTTCCATAAGTTCTATCCCAATCCTAATAACCAGATCCATGTAGAAGTTGTAAATTTACTTATTCAAGATTGGAACAAGAGTGTTTCTCCAAAAGGAGTGTGAGGCACATGGGTGGCATCTTATTGAAGATGGCCATAGGATGGACTTCCTCAATGCACTGACATAATTGCACTCTGCTTTGTGAATATGAACTTCCTGGTGTCACCCTGTAGCCCTGAAGAACAGCCAGCTGCTCTATGATATGGAGATCGCCGATCAGTCTTCCTATGGAGCTCCTACTGCTTGAAAACAATGTTGATTTTAGTATTAAGACTCCCCATTCACATCTTCCAAAAATGCGCATTCTTCATCTCCTGTTACCTTTATGGGAATTGTATTCCCCGGACGTGTTTTTTTTTAACGGATTCATCCGCAATGCCACAAATGCATCTGGTCAGATTCCTCGAGTTCAATTCAGAGGACGGGTCTGAAGTATCAGGACTGCAGAACCTCTCTGGATATGGGAATAGAAAAAGCTCCCAATGCTTTGTCCACCCCGATGAGCACACAAAATGTCCTTTTATAAAGAGGGTTTAAACTCTCAGGGGGGGTGATTGAATTTTAGTTTTAGTGTTCTTTGTAATATTCTTCTGAGCAAGTCTGGACTTTAATCGCCAGAACATAATATCCAAGTCCAGGCACAAGTTTTTTCTAAAGACGGCTTGTTTACAAAGCCCTACGCATTTCAGAGGCTGTAGCTCCAACCCTTTCATCGGGGCTAGAATACAACCCCAAAAAATAGTTAATAAAATGTTTGTGATAGTAAAAATATATTTTTATATATTTTATTGTTTTAATACAGGATTGATTAGGGAACAGGATTAAATATCAATAAGGGCGTAAAAAAAGAAGATATTACATTGATAATAATATTGGTAGTAAAAATGAGAATCATAGAAATAATAATCCTGCTAAAAAAAGTTAAACTAAATTGATGACTATATTTGCAATGTTGGTGATTTAAAAGTAACAAAATAAATGTATATCATTATAGCAGTGTTGGTGATAGTAAAAAATTAACAATAATAATACCAATGTGTATAATAATATAATAGTAATGTTGGTAATAGTAGTAGTAAAATAATAATAATCAAAATAATGTGTATAATGATATAATAGTAATGTTGATTATACTAAAAAATATTAATAGCAATAAATATTGTATTTATACAATGTATCAAATTATTATATGAAAATATGTATAATCTATAAATTCTTTATATCCACCATATTGGATAATATACATTTATTTTTACAAATACTCAGGGTTCCAGCACTATTATTCCACATTCTGAAGCAATAAAAAGCTTACAGGGGTTCTAATCCTTTTCGAAAACTATATTAAAAAAAAAAAAAAACACCTTTTGGCTGGATATAGCCTTTTGAAACTCTTCCATCTTGGTGAATGAATGGAGTCGAATGTCTATTAAAAACTGAAATATTTGGTGGGATGATGAAGAGAGAAATAACATTGCGGCCTCTGAGAAATAACTTGGGAGGCTCATTTGTGCTCCCTTCATGGGGCTGATTTAATCACGGCTCCCTGAAATTAGCCGGGTTCGGAACCTTCACTCAACATGCATCTCACATAATTATCTTTTCACCCAACCAAATGAAATGACGCGCTCAGCCAGACTGATCTTGGCAGCGTTTTGGCCACCGTCCCAGACCAAGGAGACTGAATGGGGGGTGTCGGGTGACCTTAGACGAGGTCTAATTAAACATGATTGAATTAGAGTTGTCTAACCGCACACCTCTATGGCTGTGATGAAGACGTCGTGTCAGGTTGCACACAACTGAGACTATCGGAGGCTCGGCCATTATGTTAATTAATTTTGTTGACCGCAAAAAAAATGGTATTCAAATATCTTAAATTTGTAAAGACTCGGCCATTGTGTTCTAGGATTTTTTTTTTAACCTTCCATTCAGCTAGCCATAGATCCTCAAATCATCACTGAATTGGTGCTGACACTGTCCTTCCTTCTGGAGGGGGGCTACTTTTGTTCCCCATGGTTCCTGTGTGTGTTGTACTGTAGTAGGGAAGTGGGGAACTGTCTTCATCTTTTTCATGGAATCCTGTGTCTCTTCTTACCCTTAACCCTGCTCATACCCATTACTTTTCCTTCTGTCATACTCCTCCTTTTGTCTCCCTGGCTGCCAGCCGGAGTCGTCTGTACCTAGTGTTATGGACCAGGGTCTCGGTGATATCTCCTCTGACTCCACATTTGCTGTGGAGTGGCCAAGTGAGCCCACCGAGGCGGCTGCCCAAGTAAGTAAATTGATGGCTAACTCAACATCTTGGCCACAAACCGATGCATGTTGCAGACTGCCCCTCTGCCCATGTTTGGAGTAGGATGACCCAGCATTCTGGGTGTTGAAGTTCTCAGCCAGAGCTGTCCTTATGGTTTTCCCTGCCTGAGGCGATGTTGGGGGAGTTGGTGCTGATAAGGAACACTTGTCGGGGGGGGGGGAAACTGCGGATGCTGGACCGCGCTCTCAGCGGCTCTGTGTGTTGTCCTGTCCAGCTCACTGACATCACTGGTTCCCAGGAGCTCAGTGGGAAGAAAGCCAGAGCGTCCTGCTTAGCTCTTGCAACCCATGAGCAGGGTGGGATGCCAGGCGAAGCGTCGCAGGTTGCTAAGAGCTCTCAGTAACCTGGGATGCTGTGGCCACTCCCCTGCTGCCCCGACCACCACCCAGTGGCCCCCCCATGAGATGCCACCTGAGGCAACGACCTCAGGTTGCCTCATTTGCCCCGGTTCTCAGCAAATGCAAGACTGCCAATTGCCCAAGTAGTGGAAAACCATGGTGAATGATAGAACGAAACGGACATAATTATAAGGAAAACGTACTGGACTATTACACCAAAGCGGCCATACACTGGATGCGATTTTTGAACAATTGCATAAAGTCCACCACTGAAGTCACCTGATCATATGAGCAAACCATTCTACATACAAGGACAAAGAGCTTTGATGGCTTTTTCTCTAGTAAAATAAGTAAAATGTAAAGAATTGTTTTTATTCACATGACAAATAATTGACAGGAAAAAATTATACATTCTGCAATCTAATAATTTCAAAAGCGGCAGATGCTAAATCATTCTACTGCATCTGATCGAAATAATTTCAGCTGGAAAGAGGAGACTTGTCGTCATTCAGAATAATATAAGTGTATGGCCTTATGAAGTTAATTTTCTGTTTCTCTGCCCTTAAAGTGACACTAACACAGGAGTTAAATCTTAAAAATACATTCATGTACCTTAACTATTAACAACAATGTTCAGCAGGTCCAAACATACTAGAACATTCTTGTTGTTATCATGGCACCATCTGGTATTTGCAAATTGTGAGGAATGGTTTGAAACCAGTTACTGAATCTCGGGTAGGAATCACTAGTTTTTAAAGTGACACTAAACTCAGACATTTAATCTTAAAAATGCATTTAAGTATCTTTTAACTCTGAACAACAATGTATCTTATTTGTGTATCACTCGGCTGTAGATCCTCAAACCATCTCTTGAATTGGTGCTGACACTGTCCTTCCTTCTGGAGGGGGGCTACTTTTGTTCCCCATGGTCCCTGTGTGTGTTGTAAAGTAGTCACTGCTGCAAGCTCGCTTCCGGGATGGACTACAATCTTAATACAAAGGAGTAAACTAAACATGAGATTGTAGTCCATCCTGGGAGTGAGCTTGGAGCGTTTACTATTTTACAATACACACACAGGGACCATGGGGAGCAGAAGTAGCCCCCCCTCCAGAAGGAAGGACAGTGTCAGCACCAATTCAGAGATGATTTGAGGATCTACAGCCGAGTGATACACAAATCAGATGCATTTTTGTTAATAGTTAGGGTACTTGAATGTATAAAGTTTTAACCAGAATTTAGTGTCACTTTAAAAACTAGTGATTCCTACCCCTGAGATTCAGTCACGGGTTTACAAACCATTCCTCACAATTTGCAAATACCAGATGGTGCCATGATAGTAGCAAGAATGTTCCAGTATGTTTGGAACTGAACACCACACATCTATGTAGACCTTTTAACAATGACCTTATATGTAATTTAGAATATTAGACCTTTACAGATTGATAAGGAATGGGAAGTTTCTTTAAATAGTGATTTTTGGCTTTTACAGTTATTTTATAAATTGAATTCTTTACAATTTTCATGGCAACCTTCAGAAACAACGTAGATCATTTCAT
>NW_017306427.1:830318-863964 GCF_000935625.1 Nanorana parkeri
TAATCGTAGAATGCAGCGCTGACTACAAACCTGCAGTACTGTCGTATTGAGTTATTTTTATTTCAGTAAATAATTTTTTAACCCTTGCTCAACATTTTTTATAGATGATTTTGCCCCCAAAAGACTAAGTTAATATTAGAGGCATCTCCATGTGCTGCACATGCATGCCCACCCTTATGCTCCACTGCCCTATGGAGCAAGTAAAAGGAGCCCCTGGAATATTCCAACACCATCTAAGTTGGAGCTTTCATAGGGGCGAATACTTTCTCCCTGCTCCCTTCATGTGAGAGCACTGGTGGTTTAGTTGGCAATCGCCAAGCTATAGGACATGGGAATAAGTGAAATGCATCACATGCTGCCTTATACCTGAAAGTACTATGCATGTCCCTTACCAAGGTAGCAGGGGCATGAAGGGAAAGGAGTATATGCAACTGGATAGGTTTGCTCTAAAATGAACATTTTGCTTTGCTCTACGTAGGCAAAACACAGGTGCACTTTGTAGCCTCTCCAGGTATAAAAAAAAAAAAATAGCCCCACTAGAAGGGTTAACTGCTTGTTTTTGTCTAGGGAATCTTGGTAAAGTACTTTTACTTACCTGATCATCACTCCCAAAGGCTTTAATACTGCTACCATCAGCCTCTCTCCCTCCCTGCACTCCGGTGGTCGGAGGCTTGCTGACATCGTCACAAATAATGCAGGGCTCATAGCCCTGTATTAGACATGAGGATGCGAAGGGACAGTCCACAAGCCGGAGCGAAGGGCAGAGAGGTGAGCCCCGACTGTTGGGGAGAGCAAGGATTAGGTAAATAAAATTGATTGACGTAATACCCCTAGACGATAACAAGCAGTTATGCCTTGCATTGCATGGGTAGCCCCACTGAAATGGGGTTTTATTGTTTGCTTCATATGAAGATAGGTTTTAATTAAAGTGATCCTTTCTAAGGTCTTTTTAACTATATATTATAATTTTTTGGGGGGGGGAGGGGGCGAGTGTAATTTTGTCATGTCATTTCTATTGTACGATGTTTGCCATGTTAAGAAAATTGCTGGTTGCACCCACAATACACTAGCACATTTCCAGGAGGTGGAAGTATATCTGTGAATGTATTCAACCATCCAGGTTATGGTACAGCTGGTAGTAGTTACATTCATCTAAATGTGTTCCGTAATGTTGGTCATTTCATAAACTGGGAAAACCACTTGGAAAAATGGTGAAACCTCTTTAACATTCCAGAACCAGTTGAATATCAAAACTATTACCAGATGTATTTGGAAGCATTATTGTATCTGCCACCGTTGCTGGTGCTTTTTGTGAGTGTGATTTTTGTGGTAGAAAGGAGGTTTGTGGTTAGACTGATCTTGTGTATGAAACCTGTTTGGCCAAGGAATTGGCCAAAGGTTTGGTGAGGTCTTGTGTCAGTGGGTGGTTTTACACCTCCCAATATATTGTTCTCCTGGGTTTTGTTTTGGCCTTATTGAAATACTGCAGATTCTTAAAGGACTGATTCTGGACTTTAATTGGATCACCATTAGGATCCTCAAATTCCTTAGAAGTTCCAGTGCTTGCTTTATCTGCAGTCCTTGGTGGTACTCTGCCGATATGTTTGAGATGAACACCAGTGGTTTTGTCTATTCTAAGCCCGAGTGTGCTGACTCTACATTAATACACCAAGCTTGTTACATAAAGTGTTTTGGCTGCCCCTCAAAAACTCCAACCTCCAACCTGACACCAATAGAAGGAGCAGCCTTTCCTGAATTCTCTGTCTCCCGATGTTATCCATTCATTTTTTTATTCTTTCTTAGAACCTTTGCATGGTATTTCAACAAATTTAATGATTAATTATCCTCTTTTTAATTTTCAGACATCAGAACCAGCTGAGAAGGAGGCAGAAGTGAAAGCCGCAGAGAAGGATGCAAATGTAAGACCATTTCTCCCATACCTAGTAGAGGGTCGTCCGGTTGAAAGGCGTGTTGGTAGAGTGGTGGGCCTTAATATCGACATCTCCAATTCTATAACAGAGGCATCTCCCTATAGACCAGTGGGTCCAGATGGATTCTCGGGATGTAGAAAAGAGAATTCCACAAGTGTGGTTGAAGGGCCAGTTAATGTTCACAATGATCACAATAGTATCCGCATGTAGCCAATGTGTTTCTCCGTAGAGACCAATGGGCCCAGATGGGTTCTCAGGACATTGGCAATATGTACAGTATAGAGAAGACCATGCCACAGGTGTGGTTGACAGGCCAGTTAATGTTATGGATCGTAATGGTATCAGCATGTAGCCAACCTGTCTCTGTAGAGATCGATGGTCCCAGATGCATTTTCAGGACATTGGCAATATGTACAGTGTAGAGTATAGGAATGCCACAAGTGTAGCTGAAAGGCCAGTTAATGTTATTGATCACAAATGCATCAGCATGTAGCCAATTTTCCTTTTATTAAAATGTTGTACCTGTTATTCCTGCAGCAACCCAGCTCCCTCCCAGCTGTCGTTGTTGAGACATTTTCCGCCACCGTGAATGGTACAGTGGAGAGCGCTCCTCCAAAGACCAACATGCCCCCTGGATACGTATACAAGGTAGGGAGTGAAGGTGGTACAACCTGTGTTTTGCAGAACTAGACAAATACTTTTTTCTATACAAGTTGTCCAAGATGAGAAAATGTCTCCAATTACTGTAATTCATGTACATTATATGGGCAAAATTATGTTCCCACCCACTCCTTTCAAATTATTGCGTTCATGTGTTTCTGCCACACCCATTGTTAACCAGAGCATAGTCATGCAAACCATACAAGCACAGGGCCCTCCTAACCTTATTGTACTGAAACTGTATTGTATTGTAACTGTACTGTCTCCTCCATGTAAAGCGCTGTGCAAATTGTTGGTGCTATATAAATTCTGTATAATAATAGCCATGCAAGGGTACTGTGTAATGCCAGTGGCGTAACAAGGGGGGTGCGGCCCGCACCCGGGTGACACCAAAATGACTTGGTCATTTTGGTATCACCCCCCCTCTGAAAAGTCAGGCTTTAAAATGCAGGAAAACCCACGTATGCCCTCACTGATATGACTGATCACGTAATGAGATGTACTGTATATGAGCGAGTTTTTGTTCTTTGACCTGTAAATTCCTATGTTTCCCCTTTGTATGATCATATAATACATCACCTGCTGGTGAAAGGTTGTTGTCTCATATGTTTCATTGGTTGGAACCCAGTCTGGCAAATAACATCCGATTGGATGCTGCAGGGGCAGGGACTTCTCCATGGTACTTTCTCTTTTTTTTAGATAATTTGTGAATATTTATTTTTCACTGGGTGCAGTAGGAGATGTTGTTTTAGTGACTCAGTTTGACAACCCAGATGAGCAGGTGAACAATCCTATATCTATCTCTATCTATCTATCTATCTATCTATCTATCTATCTATCTATCTATCTATCTATCTATCTATCTATCTATCTATCTATCTCTATCTATCTATATCTATCATTCCTATGTATCAATTTATCTATCAATCTCTCTCTCTCTCTCTCTCTCTTAATATCTACAATGTCTTTCTTTTTTTTTTTTCTTAATAGCAATCATCAATCAGCAGCAACCTGCTGGAATTAGAACATGCTTAGATGTATAAAAGTGTGATAGGCAAAGAGATGTAAACAAAAAGGGCAAGTCTTTGCTATCTAAGGGGTTGCTGATCTATCTTATCTATCTTATCTATCTTATCTATCTTATCTATCTTATCTATCTTATCTATCTTATCTATCTTATCTATCTTAATTTTGATTGGGATGGGCTTCACTTGGAATGAAGAACTGCTAGTGACGGAATCTTATTCCACATATACATAATGTATATCCAGCTATTATTTCAAACCAAGTTGAGTCCAGCCACATTTTAAATTATACAGTTTACAAGCCCTGATGAAGGGGGGGGGGGGAAGGGTCTGAATCATGAACCGTGTTGACTTTCTTTCAAAAAAAGTTTACAAGCCCTGATGAAGGGGGGGGGGAAGTGTCTGAATCATGAAACGTGTTGACTTTCTTTCAACTGCTTCTTGTATACAGTGTTAATTTTGTCCACTAAGAGTTTGTCAACACCTTTTTCAGTGACCAAAACTAAATAACAAAGTAAATAAAAGTTATGACTAAAACTATAACGAAAATATATTGACATTTTGGTCGACTAACTAACACTAGACTAAAATGTTCGGGAGAGACGATTTGGGAAGAGTTCCAATCAGAACTCCTCTTTTTGGACTTCCGGTTCCATCCTGAATGGATGGCTCATAGGTAATATGTGCAATGGCATAAAAGCCAATATAGCCTTTCATTAGGGATGCACCGATACTATTATCAGTATCGGTGCAGATGCAGAGCATTTGGGTGAGTACTCGTACTTGCCCAAATGCTCTGATGCCTAGCCCGATCCCCGAACTTCCGGTATCAGGAAGCCGGGCAGCGAGTCATTACACGCTGCCTGGCTTCCTGATTAGACGGGAAGCCGGCTCCATGCTCCCTCATCACTTGTGACGAGGGAGCATGGAGCCGGCTTCCCGTCTAATCAGGAAGCCAGGCAGCGTGTAATGACTCGCTGCCTGGCTTCCTGATTGGTCAGGAAGCTGGCCAATCAGGAAGCCAGGTGCCGTGTAATGAATAGGCGCCTGGCTCTCTGGCCGGGAAGCCGGCTTCTTACTCCCTCGTGATGAGGGAGCATGGAGCTGGCTTCCTGGCCAATCAGGAAGCCAGGGGCACCGTCATTACACAGTGCCCGGCTTCGTTATTGGCCAGAAAGCCGGCTCCATGCTCTCTCGTCATCAAGTGACGAGAAGCATGGATACGGCTTCCCTGGTAATCGGGAAGCCGGGTGGCGAGTAATTACACTACCCTGCTTCCTTAATGGGACTTCCGGTATCTGTATTCGGTATCGGCGAGTACCGAAAGAAAAATATTGTTACTCGATACCGAAAAACTGGTATTGGTGCATCCCTACTTTAAAAAAAAATATTTTAGAGTTGCATTTCTGAAGATTCTGATGTCCTATGCAAGTTGTTTGAATCATTGCATATCTAACGACTGGCCCTTTGTTGAAAATACTCAATATTATTGTCTCTTCATAAGATTCGGTTTCATCTAATTGCAAGACAAATAAAAACAAGTTATATATCACAACCGTTACATCTGTGTCTGTATTGCATGTCCAAACCCTAATACCATAAGTAATAACAGGTTAACAGATGTTTATTCCCGGGAGTATATAATGATACCGGAAATTCTTAAATTACTCTTTAACTTAAACCCGTTAGATTTTAGTAGACTCCATCTACTGTAGATTTAGTCTACTAATATCTTATGATATTTAGTCAACTAAACCAATTCAGATGAGCAAAACTAAATCGAATTTGCTGTCAAAATTAACATTGATTGTATAGTTGGATTCTTCTCAAAGCTCCCTCCTCGTTTGGGGGTATTCTGGTATATAGGAGCAACCTACCCGAAGCAAGTCAGCTCGATTGATGAAATGTCATAGGCTGCTTTCTCAGTGGCATGGGTCACATGAAACGTGTCCTTCTTTCTTGCAGGATGAAGGCTGGCTAATGGGAATTAAGGAGAGCGACTGGCTCCAAAACAAAGAATTCGAACACCACCGAGGAGTATTCCCCGAGAACTTTACCGACAAGCACCAGTGAGGCGGAGTCGCCGCTCCTCTCCGGGATACAAAAAGCTAATTTTCTGTGAAAATGATACACCACGTCTACCCTCTGAACAGTTAACCCTACAATTGTCAACTTTTACAGGTTCAGTTCACTCCTAGACGCCAGGTTAGATGTTATTCAGTAGATACAGTTCCTGGAATGCTAAAGTGTATGTTTTTTATTTTTTTAAGATCCCAGTTCCACCGCAGGATGAGATTGGGTCGACTTTTAGTCTGTTACAGGTTGATGAGATCTGGATGGCAGCCATGTGTTAGGTTAGGAAAGCCAAAATAGTGTCATTTTTTAAATGTGCGTGTGTCGGCCAACTCAAAGTACAGGCTGGTGCTTTTAGTCAACTCCCATTGCAGCCGGTCCGCTCATTAGTGAAGAGTGACGTCCCCAAGGATGTACCTCGATCCTTGGCGCCGTCGCACTTTCCTGATGACCTGCCAGGCTACCAGCTTGTTGTAGGAAGCCTGTATCAAAACTGAGAATGCTGTAGTGTGTGTTCCGCTGTCCTTCTCTTTTAGATGTAGTGTGCCATGTCTCAAAAACAAATGTGTGAATAAGGATTAAAACGTCGAGATGCTTTGTAGAATGAAAATATTTATACATCGTATATATCAAAAAAGCTTTATAAAGAACTTATGTCATTTGGAAAGTCATAAGACTCCAAGAACATTCATATACTTTAAATACATTGACATTTTGGGACTGTGTTGTGTTTTTTTTTTTTTTTGAGGTCACCACCATCTTCTTCAAGTAGATGTCTTCGATCCAATCCCATAACCACGTTTCAACCACTCCCTTAAAACTTCTGGAGTCTGACTAACACATAGGGTACCATTTTGTAGATTGCTGAAGTCATACTCAGCCGTCTGGTACATTTGTGACAGGGCCACCAGTGTTTCACTACAGCCCCGAAAAGCTTTGGTTGGAAAAAATTGGGTGAAACATAGGGACTCTTTTGCTTTACCAATTCTTTAAACCTCACTGGTTCCAGGATTTGTGTAACAATAAAATGCAATAAGTTATTTTTATAGAAGGATTTGTAAGATGTGGTGTTGCATTGAGTTCTCATTGGCTGCCTCAAGCAGCACCACCATTTTTTCCTTTTTAACTAATTGTTCCTGAAGTCACCCCAAAGTGTAGGCCTCTCTGAGTGCCTCTGGAAATATCAGGGGCACATCAGAGTACAAGTTTCTTTTTGCTTTCTAAGACGTGACTTCAACTATTTAGGTTTTTTAAAATAATATGAATGCTGTGTGGTATTTGTGTTGCTTTGCTGCCGTCTCCGTTGACCTTTTGTCAGGTAACAAAAGGTCAGCGTGGAGATACCTTTCCTCACAAGGCTGCTGCAGCGTCCTCCGACATAGCATTTTACTCAATCCCCAGGTTGGGATGCAGGTTCTCTTTCCCCCTAGGATATAATCGACTATGATAATGGCTGTTGTGTGCTCATGTCCTAATTCCTAGTTAGCCAGCTGCTGAAGGTCCTCCAACTCTGGCCAAGTTTCATGCCGTTCAACACTAAGCATTAGATATTTTCCCAACCAGCTGAGCAGTCTTCGCTGATGTACGATCCGTCCAGCCATCGGCAAAAGCACTAATTTAAAGTTTGTACAAGAGTGTTATATTGTTACAGATCATGGATATTATTATGACTTCATTCAAAAGCTATTTATCTTTTTCCTGGTTTGTGATGATGGTTATAATTAAAATATATCTGCTTGTGCTACGGCTGGTATGAGTTGCTTTCCTTGGTGCGTCAGTTAAACACTGGTTGGTAAAATTGAAACACGCTCTACCCTAACACTATATTGCCCCGTAGCTGTAATAAGGCTACGAATCCCAGGATGTCCTCTAAAGCTAGAAGGCCCTGATCGCGTATGTTGGTGCATATAGCTTCTGTAGGAGTTCTATATGTTAAACGAATGTACAGGGGCTGGATCCCATTAAACTGTACATGGCAAAGAGGTTGTACATTTGAGCTGGTGGTGGTTGGGCAGGCTCGCTCTTGTTGATATGTCAGGTAAGTTTATACCCAAACAGATGTGACTAGCTTCCAGGCACATTTGAACGAAACGTGGTCTGGATTTTTAGAATAGAGCTTCCATTTATATGGTTCATATGGATATTTCAGAATCTGATTGCTAGCCGTTAATGGTTCATGTGATCCATTTACTGAGGTTTTACTCCCCCATAGGGCTTAGGGGTGCCACATCCCATAGACTCAAATGCATTAGATTATCTAAAGAGGGACTTTTAAGATACCCAATCACACCATTCCCTGTTACATCAAATTCCAAAATTTATTCACAAAGCTTTACAAACATAGATTAAAACAATCACATATATACATCATCGATCCTTTGTTTTTCATTTGCAAGCCTCAGCCAATGATTACCCCCATCTATTGCCTATCTAATGATTATTGGGGGTAATCATTGGCTGAGGCTTGCAAATGCAGAACAAAGGATCGATGATGTACAAGGATAACAAGAATAGATGTAAAAATGTGACTTTTACATTCATGTTTGTAAAGCTTTGTGAATACATTTTGTACTTTGATGTAGCATGGAGTGTTGTGATTGGATACCTTAAGCCCTGGTTCACACCTAGGCGTTTATGAGCAGTTCGAAAAGCGCTTTTAACTGCCCAACCCAAGAAATCCCATGATTTTCAATAGCCCTGGTTCACACCTGAGCAGAAACGCCTAGCAGGAAAACGCCAGACGCCCGAAAAGATACAGGAGCTTCTTTGGGCAGTTAAAAAGCGCTTTTACTCCCCATAAACTTCATTGGAAATGCCCAAAAATGTGCCACAGAAGCATGTTGCACATTTCCGTGAGCGTTTTTGCGCGTTTATACGCACGTTCTTCCATTGCCCACAATGATTTATGAGCTGCCAATCAAAACGTGCGCCTTCATGTACGCGCCTACAAATGTGCATAACGCGCAAATAACCGCATGCTGCTGACGCATGTACAAACGCGCAAAAACAGTGCCGCCTAGGTGTGAACCAGGGCTAAAAGTCAGTCTTTATATAATCGAACAAAAGTTAATGGACGTGATAAGCAAATGAACTCCTTTAACAATTCAGGTATCACACCGTGCTGGTTACTCAGGTCCTCAGATCCTTTTTGATTTTTAAGGCTTTTTTCTTTTTTTATATATATAATGCATGGCCAAGTTTTCCACTTTAACTAAACAATTTTGTCCTTTGTCCCAGGAACTAGACTAAAATGTCAGAAAAATCATCATTGTTTTTGGAGTTTCTCACCAGTAAAGCCATAAACATTTCGGCTTCAGCATTGCATAGATGCATATTAATTAATGGAAGCTAGCAACCTGCTTTCTGCTTTAATATGCTGAAAGCCCATTTAAGTTTTTAAATCTGCTAAATACATACCAGCGGCATGAAAAGAAAAGGTGCGCAAAGTCTTAAGCTGTGTTTTGCTTTAGAAAGCAGCCACACATTGAGTAGAAAAGCCTGTCCCTACCGGCATGCTGCAGAGAAGGACCCTTGCTATTTGTAGGGAAGCAGTGCTCTCTGCAGAGGTCCAACACACCCCTTGCTGAGTCAGAGCTAGAGATCTCCAGCCAGCAAAGTTTATACTTTCAACAAATTGGAGAGCTCTATCTCTGACTTGGTAGGGAGTTTGTCAGACCTCTGCAGAAAGAACACTGCTTTCCCACAGAGCAAGGGTCCTTTTCTACAGCATACTGGCAGGGGCCAGACTTTTCTACCCAAACTGTAGCTGCTTTCTAAAGAAAAACCGATGGTAAGACTGGGCACACGTTTTGTTTTGATGCACCTGGGATTTATACACGCAATTAAAACAGAGATTTCAGCTTAAGCATCTGGATCCACATACATGCTTAAAATGATGGTCCATGTCAACCAATCTACACCGGTTAACATGAAGGCAAATGGTGGATTGGTTGACAGGAGTGTAGTATAGATTGTGCACACATATATTGGCGGTAATGATCCTCAATTTGACTATACCGCCCAAAGAAATCAAATTTGCTGAAGTGTTGATCACATCAGCCGGACGCTGCAGTTTTATTCTGAGCCATCTTTTGGGTTTTAGGGGTGTGCATGAGCGTTTAGCCCTGCGTTGTCTCTGTGTGGCATAGCTGGCACTTTCGCTGCTTCTTGAACTGCAGATAAGCTGGCCAGACGCATTACAATCTCATGAAGAACCTCCTTTTTAGATCCACCATCCGCTATATATCACCTTGGCTATACCAGACTGAATATACATTGTTTATGGAGGCCCTCGTACTACATATCTATTGGTGGATTGAAAGGAGATATCCCCAAAATTGTACAATTAGATTGTAACCACCTCAATTCTAGTGCACCTTGCCGGTACAAGGACATCACGTTGATGCCTACACATAATAATTATTTGATGCGGTTTTGTGCTCTAGGTCACCTCCTTTCTACTATCTTGCCTTTTTGTTGCCACAACTGAAAACCACAGCAAAACCTCCAACGTGGTTTAGGCCTAAATATGGCCATCTAATATAGCCCCATGAAACCTACACTGTATTTAGGGAAATAGATACGGCAGTCTCCACATTTTTGTTTATCCCCAAATATTGCATTTTTGGGTTACTTTTTGTGGTTATTGTAGTTGCAAATAACACCTGATAGAGTTCTTTGAAGGCAGTGACAACGTCGGGCTAAACGCCCACCTTCAAAGCTTCTTATTTCGCAGTATCGCTTATAGATTGGACTATATTATCTGCTGCTAGAGGAATTTGCAAAGGAGTAAAAGACGCCTGAAAATTAAAATTTTCCTTTTTTTTCCTTTTTTAATAAGAAATATTTTTATGTGTGTGCGTGTGAGTTTTCATTGACCTAGCTAACAGAACTGCGATTTTTCTACTGTAACAAGTGACGTGAATTTTCCGAGTGTTATGTACGCAGAGTCACCCAGGAACCACTTAACCTGAAAGTTTATCCACCGTTTTTTTGCTGCAAAAGGCTGCTGGGATTCATTTTAACACACGGGATTGCTTTACTTTTCCTTGACTGGTCAGCATATTCTATATTATGAATAAATATATATATATATATTTTTTTTTTTGTCAATTGTTATTTTGTAATGGACACTATGAAGTTTGACATAAGAGGGTGCACTGAATATATTTATGATCTGTAGATTGTTAGGGTTTATGTACATGGGCAACGTTTGTGCTTATGGTTTCACTGACTTTTTTTTTTGCCTAGAGCTAAACAAGCCATTTAAATCTCTTTGCCACTTAGAAATGTGGGCCCCTACACACCAGTTATCTCTAGTGTGCTGTGTTAACGCACACTCATTAAGGTGAGTTAAGGCAGCCCATTTATTTTAAACTGTTTTCCACACACCATAATGGACAAATAAAGACACCTGCACCTGATGCAGCCCCCCACAATACATGGCAGTGGGTTATTGTGCATTGGGAAGTGTTGGGGTGTCATTCAAAATGAATGGCGCAGCTACGCATCAATGTCCATATGGTTCGTTAACGCAACACAAAGTTGCAAAGTCCTCCCTAAATAGGGGAAATTACAGTGACTGCTGATAGCCATCCCCCCAGCAAGGTATGCCCTCAAATCCCTATTTCTTTGCCACCTTTCTGCTCCATCAGTCTTTCTCCATTGCTCTGGTGGAGCAGGACTTTGGGATTGAGTGGACATGGGAGGTGGGCAAGGGAGTATGGATGGGTGAGTGTACCATGCTACGGGTTTGGGTATTGGCAGACATGGTCATGTAGACTTGAATGGGCAAAATCTCAATGTTCTTCAAACATTTGTTCTCCATGACCTTAATAATATCAATACGTTGCTAATGATCATGAGAAACAAGCAATTAAATCTTTAATTGGCAAAGAGATTTAACTGCCAGTTTAGCCCTATGCTTAGCTGGCAATCCAAAAGTATCAGGTACTTGATAGATACTCATTGCCTACATACTCTGTTCCTAAGTTTGAGCAAAGCCAGCTAATGCGATTTTTCTGCAAGTTAAGCACAGACTGTTCCTGTGTATTCTTTAACGGTCAACTAAACCCAAAACTGATATTTCAAGCATTGCAATCAAATACCAACTTCTTATAGCTCTCTGATCCTGCACTGGTGAGGTTTCCTTACTTTGTATGTCCTCCCAGTGCTACAAGGCGACAGTGAAGAAGTCACCTTGTCACACTTGGACATCCCAGTTATTGCTTTGTTCTACAGAATGGTGAACCATGTGGACAAGCATTACCCCATTATCTGGTTTTAAGGTAGTTGAAATACTACCTTGGAACATGAACACTGTTGGTGGATGTATATTGTAGATGATAACTCAGGCCTGGTATAACCTTCACACCTAAACTACGATCTGGTTTTGTAGTGGCTGCAGCAGTCGTGCAGATCTGGGATTTCTCCTTGGGGATTTCCCACTGTTGGAGTCCCAGGGAGATATAAGAAGCCAGCTTTTGATTTAAGTTTTTGGCAACAATGTAAAACAAAAAAACAAAAAATTTGAATGGAGTTGTCCCTTTAAATAAGGTTGATTTTTAAGAAAACCGAAGCAAAAAAAATGGAGCCATTGACCACAGCAACTTCTCCTTGTGTTATTTGAAAGATGGCCCCTATTGCTTGCTCTACTGAATTATCCCTATTGATCTTTAAAGCAACTTGCCACCTCTGTGCAGTGGAATCTTTCATCACTGGTTCACTTCAAAGCAGTAAGTCATTGATCAGCAGGGGAAGACCGGCCCTTGTTGTCAATTGCCTCGTTCATGATATATGAATGTTGTTATAGATCAGTTTCTAAGACCTTGAGCAAAAGTGGGGCAATTACCCATTGTAGCGAAATCACATGTAATCTTTTAGTTGAACCTGGAAGTCTTCTTGCTGTAAGCAACAGGTCCACTTTTTTTGCATCAGGTTTTATAAATCAGATCCAAGGTGTTAACAAAAGGATACCCTACCAGTTCACCAGGAACTGGTAACGGCCTCAAGATGCACTCTGCCCTGCAACTATTTCCTGGTGAATTGATAGGCAAGCACAAGACTGCAAAATGTCTGCCTCCATTGTGATGGTGATCAGCACGCTTTTAAACTTGAAGTATGGCCGCAAAGTGTTAAGTTTACAGGAATTAGTGTTAAGTTTCTCTAAATACCAGTCAGTTTCTAAGCCTTCCTCCTGTGATGTCCTATGACTGGTACTGTTCATTGGCATCGGCACTAGATGCGGTTTTGTTCAATGAAACAATTGGCAGACTTTTTTTTTTATTATTTTAACTAAACAAAAGTGGGAAAAGTGATATTTATAAAGGGGGATTTTGTCTTCTGTTATTTTTTGCTCAGGTATAGGCTTGTCCTGAATACATTGTTACATCTGTTATACACCTAATAAAGAGATATCCCTGAGAGTCTGTGTCTTGTGTCTTTATGTGACTTGGAAGGAGGAGTGGTTATTAAAGGAGAAGAAGAACCATGGCAAAAAATCCTCATTATCTTGTATAAAATTGGATTTAATCCATACGATGTTTAAAATTCCCGTTAACACCTAATCAATTATGTGAAAAAAAATCCTCAACCTTCATCAGCCCCCTATATTATCTGTAGGTGTATGGTCTCATCATGTGCCAGGGCCCTACTTCCTTGATTGTCATCCTAGGCCAGTGGTGGCGAACCTTGGCACTCCAGCCACAGACATAACTCCCAGAGACAGATGCATGTTTGATTTGTAGTTTTGGCACAGCTGGAGTGCCAAGGTTCGCCACCACTGTCCTAGGCTGTCGTGGTGGGAGCAGTGGCTGGAGAAGGAACTACAGGCAACCAGCTACATAGCTGAAATATAGACATCATTTTTATATACATATTTGGACACCTGGCCAAAAGTATATAGATACCCCTCTGAATGATTGAGTTCCAGTGTCTCCAGTGAAGAGTATAGTTGTGCTTCCAAAAGTTTGGTAACCGTTTGGTGAAGGCCCTTTTTCCAGAATGACTGTGCCCTTGTGCACAAAGCCAGCTCCATAAAGACATGGTTTGGTGGGGTTGATGTGGAAAAGCCGGAGTGTCCTGCATAGAGCCCTAACCTCAACCCTACTGAACACCTTTGGAATGCCAACTGTGAGCCAGGTCTTCTCTTCCAACATCAACACGCAACCTCACAAATGCTCTTTTTAGTGGCCACAAATTCTCGAAGATATACTCCCAAAAAATTATTTAAAGCCTTAAAAAATAAAATAAAATAAAAGTCACATATAAAAAAAGTGGAAAAACCCCCCCCCAAAATATTTAACTCCCCCCACCGCCACGTTTACGCGCCTATAAACGTAAATACGTGTCTGGTGCCCCAGCGCGCAAAAATTACAATTGCGCTACACATGTTACATATCGCCGCGAACGTCGCAGTGAGAGCAATCATTTTAGGGCCATCAATCACTGATAACACTAAACTGATGAGCGGTAACAGCTTTTAAAGCGTCGCCTATGGCCAATTTTGGGTATTATCGTTTTTTGAGGTTTCGCGCGCGCACGCAATTTTAAGGCTTGACATGTTTAGTGTCTTTTTACCCGACGTGACCCCGTCTTTTATATTTTACCCAAAAATTGGGTAATAATAAATGTTTTATCATTTAATATAGGGGAAACTTTTTTTTAAAAAATTTCGGTAATTTTTCCTTAATATAGTAAAAAAATAAAACCCCCAGTGGTGAATAAATACCACCAAAAGAAAGCTCTATCTGTCCCCAAAAAAGGGTATAAAATTCATTTCAGTACAGCGCTGCATGACGGAATAAATGTCAGTTAAAGTACCGCAGCGCTGAATACTGAAAAATGGCCTGGATGGGAAGGGGGTTTAACACCGCGGATGTCAACTGGTTAAAAGAAGACCTATACAGGGAGGCCATACAGCAGGTGACTAACAGGTAAGTGCAAACTATTTTGTTTCTATTATATCTTGAAGGTACCCACACACAGTAGCTGACAATGCTTTGATCTGATCAGATTAGTATTCAGTATCTCGTGAAGCAAATGATGACTCTGAAGTTTTTGTGGGAAACCAAAAGTTAAGAACAACAGGTTAGAAATGTTTTGCTGGATCGCTGCTGTTTCCACGGCATGGGGCCGCATGCACCTACTACTCCTCCTCCTTCCTCCATTGCCCTTAACAGGAACACTTTTGCAATATTTCTGCTCCTGTGTAGGGGAGCAGCTGGTCCAGGAAACATTGTGAGATGGTATTTTGTACAATTCTCTAATGTCTATGGCCAGTTTGAGTGAGATATGAGGGGGATAGCTGGAGGGAAGTGAGAGGAGATTTTGGCACAGAAGTGGGAACCTGTAGAATTATGCCGGCAATACTGTTGAGCATGACTTAGGTGGTGGCGTATGCTTCAGGAGGAGCAATACCAACTCAGAACTACTCGTCTATGGAATAGCTTACTAGGTTTGTGTACCTAACATTTAAAATCTAACAAAAGTGTGATGTATTAAAACAGTCTGAAGACTGGAAGTGTTGTTTTTACTTATGGCCTAAAACACACTGTGGTCATAGTTCTCTAATGCACCTTTTGGGCTCACTGTTTCCCAGAATGTAAGCTTCAACACCAGTAGACATGTAAGCTGCGGAAAAATTTGGTTCAGACATTTAGTTAAATCGGGATTCGGATCCAACATTTTAATGCGGTTCGGGATTCGGACGAAATCTAAATTTCCTTAGTTTCGCATGATGAGTTTACAAATATTTGTTGAATAAAACCGGAAACCATATACAGATATTAATACTAAAGCTGAATCTCTTAGACCCGAATGGCATTCAGAATCCGAATTGCATTCAAATTTTGATCAAAAACAAAACTGAATCAGACATGTGACTTTTCTGGTCAATCAGATGGCTCCCATGTTGCCGTAACGAAAATTCGAGTTCAGACACATTTGGAGGCATTAAACCAAAAAAACACATCTGATTGGCCAGAAAAGTCCCATGTCTGATTAAGTTTTGTTTTTGATCAAAATTCAGACAGGATCCAAAATTCGGATTCGGACACATTCGGATGCATTGGGATTCGGAAATTCATCTGGATTTTGATTCGGAACGAAACGAATTGCACATGTCTACACACCAGAATGTAAACAGATAAATCTGCGCTTCTGGAGAGAGGTGGTAGTTAGAATAAAAGAATTAATAAAATATGTGTGAATAAATATAATAAAAGTGTAAAAAAACCCGAAGCTGCTCTGAAAAGGGATAAATCCTAGTATGATCGAAAAAAACAAAGCGCTAAGGGTAAATATATGTGCAAAAGGTGAACAATGTGTTTTCTGGCGAGGCCAGTCTAAAACCTAATAAAGTGTGTGAAACAGAACTCACTACAAATAAACAAAAACACACAGAATGCCTGATGTAAATTCCTTCCTGCTGAGGTTACTCATATACTGAAAGACCTAGCTTCCTAAAATGGCATCAACGTGAAGATGGAGCTAGAGGTGCAAAAAGTTTCTCTCCTTCACTTCATGATAAAACGACCTTTCTTGTACCTTCATGGAAGGGTGTGGAGATGCCAGCTAGGTGGGTAATGCTGCTCATTGCAGGTTCTTGGATATATAACTTGGTTTAACCTTATACTGAAGTATTTGTTCTGGGTGTGCTTGTCCATGAATGGGAAACTTGTACATTTGGAACACCATATATTGAATTTCTCGGTTAGCATCGAAGTTCATAAATCGCATCTGTACATTTGATCTCATCATAACCGATCAGCAGCAAATACTGCTTCTCTTTTTATGCATTCAATTTTTATTGAATGTAAAAAACAAACTGGTAACAATGGAAGGTATTGTACAGACAAAATGTCCATATTACATAATTGGCGGGTTACATCTAAATGACATGATATAGTTTTACTCTATATCAAGTAGTAAGGAAGCTGGGAACCAGGAAGGTTGTACAATATGAAGGCATATAATAGGATTAGGATGAAGAAGTAAAGAATAGAAGAACATATAGAACTAGCCCTACGCACTTTTTAGTTTACTAAAATGAGGTTGGTCAGCTTTATGAAACAGTTATGTTAAAGCCCAATTGAGCGCTCATGTAAAATGTTGTCAATACACTCCAGGTGCAGTTAAACAGAAAGTGGTCACAGTCTTACCAGTTATTTTTCTTACATAGCCACAGCCTCTGTAAAAAGGACTGTCTTTCACTGCCATGCTGCAGAGAAGGGCAATTGCACTCTTTGCGGAAGCAGTGGTCTCTCTGCTGAGGTCTGACTTCCCTCCCCCACACTCAGTGAGAGCTAGAGCCTCTTCAATCAGAAGGCAGCATGAGCTCTCCAGCTTTGATTCACAAGGGTGGTTCTGTCTGACTGCTGCAGAGAGACTGCTGTCCACACACAGAGCAGCAACCCTTCTCTGCATTCTGTGTTACCTACCTGGAATGTATTGACAACATTTTATATTCATGCTTAGTCGGACTTTAAAACAAAGAGATAATTGTAATATTTTTTTCTAAATATTTGTATTTTTAAAATAGCTTCTGACAGGAAGTTGTAATCATTTCTTTCTTAGGATCTCTGCTGAAGGGGAAATTCAAAGTATTGCCTGGCGTATAGCTGGGCACATATTGTTTACGTGACACTAGAGTCCCTAGATGGCGGTGAGCAGTATAGCAAATTCCTATATTCCTTGGCGTTGCAAGTTGCTGACCACAAGTCCCCTTTATAAGAGCAGTTAGTTATAAAAAAAGAATAATTGCCCATTTCACAGTTGGTTTCGCTATTTTGTCCCAATTTTTTTCAAGTTTCCTTTCAGCAAACTTCTCCTAAGAGCCGCCTTTAGATCTTTGTTTCGTAAACTATAAATGAAAGGATTGATCAGCGGTGTAATGACTGTGTATGCAAGGGACACCAGCTGATCTGCTGAAGATGAGGAGCTTGGGATTGGACGGAAATAGGTGGACATAAGCGTAGAACAGAAGACAAAGACCACCGTTAGATGGGAGGTACAAGTAGAGAAGGCCTTCAGCTTGCCTTTCCTGGATTTGATCCGCGTGATGGTCTGAAAAATCCGGACATAAGGGACAAATGTTATGGTAAGAGAGCAAGAACCCATTATACTACCAACAAGGAACATCACTAAGATGTTGATGAAAGTATAAGAACACGAGAGGAGAAATAACTGGGGGAGGTCGCAGAAGAAACTATTGATGATATTGGGGCCACAAAAGTTCAGTCTCAGAATACAAAGTGTGTGTATTAGTGAGGTGAGGAACCCAGTGGTCCAGGCCACAGATGCCATCTGAGCACAGATCTTGGGGTGCATTATCTGGATGTAGAGCAAAGGTTGACAGATGGCAACGTATCTATCGTAGGACATAACAGCCAACAAATACAGCTCAACACAGGTAAACGAGAAGAAGAAAAAGAACTGACTGATGCAGGAAGGAACGTCAATCTTTTTGGCTGCAGAGAAGAAATCGGAGAGCATTCGTGGGGAGGTAACCGAGGAATAGAAAACGTCAAGCCTGGTGAGATTACACAAGAAAAAGTACATGGGGGTGTGGAGGTGAGGGTCACTCCAGATCAGGAGGATGATTAAGAGGTTTCCAACCTATGATGTCAGATAGACCAGGAGAAACACCAGAAACAGAGGCAGCTGGAGGTATGGGAGATCCAACAAGCCAAGGAAGACAAATTCCGACACTGTGGTTTGATTCATCGACTTCATCTTACCCAGAAGGCCATTAGAGACTGCAAAATCAATACAAGCAGGCTGCAAACATTATACAGTCCTAGCAAATCAGGGAAGCTATAGTGGTTTGGGGTGATTTTTATTTTTAATATTTTCATAGAATGTAGAACTATAGAGCCAAAAGCATGTGGACACGCCTCCAAATTCTACTTATTCTTAATATTATACAGAATTTATATAATGCCAAGAGTTTGCTGAGCATTTTACAATATAAAGGCAGACTGTACAGTTAGAGTACAAGACAGGAGGGTTAGGGGGACCTTGCTCATCAGAGGTAATCTGAGTTCAGGTGTTTCCAGTGAAGGGTTAAATCTACAGTATACAAAGATGCTTTAGACAATTGTACTCTTCCAGCCTTGTGGTAACAGTTTGGGAAAGGCCCTTTTCTGTTCCAGCATGACTGTGCCAGCTCCTTAAGAACATGGTTTGAAGAGTTTTTTTGCGGAGATACTCCGGTGGCCTTCACAGAGTCCTTATCTCAACCCGACTGAACACCTTTTGGATGAATTAGAATACTGATTGCAAACCAGGTCTTCTTGTACTTGAACTCACACATGCTCATTAGGTTGAATGGGCACAATTTCCCACAGACACACTCTAAAATCGTGTGGAAAGCTGCTAGGGTTTGGCCAATGCCATATTGATGTCCATTATTTTTAAGTGGGATGTCCATCAAGCTCGTATAGGTGTAATGGTCAGGTGTCCACTAACTTTTGGCAGTATAGTGTAGACTTCCTGTCCCTGTGACAGCCTGGGACAGCTGGACAAGTAATGGGGGGGAGCAGTCACTGGGAGAAGATGACACAGACAATAACGTGACGAAGGTTATACCTTTTCCCCATGTTACCGAAGAGAGCGTTGTCGCCCTGTGGGGAGGATGGTGTTAAATGCTCGAGCAGATTTAGATGGACTTGAGTTAACAATTAAATCTGCACTCCAGATTACATTTTTTAAGTGGTTACAGCAACATTTTTTTTCAATTATGGATAAAGGTTTTAGGGCTTGTTCACACCAAATGCAGACCAGATCTGCATGAGTTTCTGCACACGCAGTGCAGTGTGTTTTACCGCGTTTTGGGTCGTTTTCTTCCATTTAAAATGGGCTTTTAGTGCGTTCCAGGGTATTTGCATGTGTGTTTGATGCATTTGCATGCGTTCCAGAGCAGGTAAAATAGGGCTTGCTGCAGTTTTTCTTACATGCTCTGGAACTGAATGCTGCAATGTGAACTAGAGCCCAAAATACCATTGGAATACATTGGACGCAGTTTTGATCCGCTCTGTAACTGCTCTGCTCCTGGAACGCGCTTGGTGTGAACAAGCCCTCATACAAATGAATAAAAGCTGACCATTACTAACTGCTACTTTTGCTGGACAGCTTGGCATGTTGAAGTAAAAAAATAACACTTACTGGCCAGATCACTAGGTGAGAATAAAGAAAAAAAAGCCTAAAAAAGATATCTATTGTGGCCAAAACGTCTAAGATTTGGTAAAATGCAATATATGAATTATGTGCATTTGGGTTTAGATACGCTTTCATCTCTAAAGTAACTCCCAACACTAAAAGAACCCCTTTCTGCAGAATTCTCACCTTATCCCACTTGCAATGGAGCCCTGCCGCAACAAAGCTGGTACCGCGCCAAAAACTGACCGCAGACACCAAGAATAACTGATCCAACTGTTGGGGCGTCTGATACTCGTCTCTGCATTTTATTCCAGATACATTCTTGTTATAGATTATACAGTATATACACTATACAACCCTGAGAACAGAGGAGTTCACAACAATGTTTAAAATCTGAATGTGAAAAATTGGATGATATTTTATGGCAAATTTGTCGATAACAAGCAAAACAGAATTCACGTCATGCCATGTTGTAGCAGAGGAGAATTCAGGAAGAGTTATATATAAGGGCCAGAAAACCAGAGACTTTGAGGATTGAAGCCCCAGAGACTCATTATATGCTTATATTTCTAAAATAACATTCTATTCCCTGAGTTCTCCAGAATATTCCCTGAAATGTCTCCAGACGAAAATCTGCTTTTATTCTCAGTTGACATTATGTCTCTGCTGCCTTTACCAAAACTTGGGTCATGTACTAAACAGGAGCTTCTTTTTTCAGTCCAAGTCTGGGCCATCTTTGGCCTTGGTAGAAGCTATGACCTGCCACTAGGGATTAGCTCAAGTCGGGACCAAACCCGATCTGAACTTGAGCTCTTCTGAATAGGGAAGGCTCTCCTCCAAAAATGAAGAAAGCTCCATCCACTGCCACCCAATCAGCTGAGGCTGTGCAAATCCTTGGCCATAGCTGCACGTAAGCAAACACGTGGGAGGAAATATTGACTTTATATGACCACATGACTATTTTCGGTCAATGACGTGCACTTAATATGACCATGTGGCCTTATGAGGTCAGCCCCTTTGTTTATGTGTAGCTGTGGTGTGGGGAATGCCTTGACCCGCAGCTTATTGGGCGGGTGGCGCCATGGCACGTCTATGTTCAGAGGAGCTCATGTTTGGACTGGGCTCGGTCCGATCCTAATCTCCTCCTTACCTCCTACTATGGCCAGAGATGAGTCAGCAGGGTGGGCCTGCTCTTTACTGCACTGGTTCATCTACTTCATTACTGATACCAGGAAACAAAATGTCATTCCACAGCTGGCACGTTCTAAAATGTGTGTGCACAATCTCCTTTCTGACAAGCTATGTAACATGAGACCTACCTATACCTACCTATGTTCTGTTTAATTGTCCTTTTATTCAAAGGCCATATCTCCTAAACCCCAATCAATGCAGATAATATGGCAACTTGCTGACTCAACAAAATCCACAGACAGTGTCAACTCACAAAGAAGCATCAGAGCAGGAATCCAATGTAGTTTATTTCAGGCTTGGCACATAACGGAGGATGCTTTGCAGGTATTCATAGAGGTTAAAAAGCATTTTAGGGTCAAAGCCTTCGGATTCTCTATAGGGACCTCCTTATTAGACAAAGATATAACCAAAACTAATTTGGAAGCATGAGTAGGAAAGGAGTGTCTAGCTACACTTATGACTGTTTGGACCATTGAAAAGTAATAACAGGAGCACTTTAAAGATAAATGTAATTACTCAATTAGGTAGCTTATGCTCCTTGTATGCATCTCAATAATTAATTTTCAGCCTTGACTGGAGATGACCTTTAGGGGCTTTAAAATATTGCTAATGTAGGGATGTGTTCCCTACAGCTGCTTAATCGTACTCTTAATTTTTCACCAGTAGGGTGCACTCAGTGACTGTCTATGTTGTTTCATCTGCCATACTCTGCTGGATCAGAGTGTTGTGTCAGGAATACATCATGGTTAGCCTTGCCTTTTGTTAGTTAGCCAATGACTGCTGAACTTTTCATAAGTGGGTTGGGTTTGGCTGTTACAAAACTTCCAAGCATGCTTGCTGCAGGGGCTTATTAGTCGGAGACATTACTGCTTCTGCCCAGGCTTTGGGGGTTATGCCTACCATGTGCTACTGGATTCTACTGAATATCTAAGAGGGACCTCACCCAACCATGCTGATCTGGCTACTAACATTGAGTCACTAGGGACACTGGAGCACCACATGAACCTCCACTGGTTTATCTGCCTAACCTAAGATGATCCCGTAGTTTGAAGAGATGTTGCTGGGGACAATGGAGTAACACCTGAACCTCCACTGGTCCATACTGCAGTCATACCTGGTACAGAGAAAACACTGGAACCTCTGTTGTAATGGAGTGACTATTGCCTGCTGGGTGTGCGTGAAGTCTGGTTCCATACAGGAAAGTCCATGAACCCATCACACTCCTAACCGCTCACTCCAATTAAAGAAAAGTTAGGTGCCGCGGTGATCAATGGGTGGCAGCCGTGACGTACATGTAGAAAAACAGGGACACCAGCACTCCAATAACGATGCAAAAGGAAGTCTATTTAATGACGTGGTACAGCATATCACACAAGATGCAACAAACGTTTCGGGGTCACACAGGATCCCCTTCCTCAGGCAAAAGACATGTGATGGAAGCACAAACAGAAACACATATATACATATAGCACAGAACCGTGACAAACAAACCAATGGAATTATCAGGCATTCCACAACCCTGGAAGGGGGATGCTTGGTATACCATAGGGGAAACAATGGTCATTATTCAATGGAATTATTAGGTATACCACATAACCGGGGGGGGGGGACACTACTGGGGCCACCAAGGTTGAACCAATGGTCATTATCCATTGGATGAACCATTGGTCTAAAAAATATATAATGATGTATCATAAATTATCAACTAATCTGTAAATGTCAAGACTGTCCATTGTTATAATAACATCCGCACCCAGAGCAAGTTATACCGATTCTATGGTGGCCGAGAAGGAAAAAGAGGTTGAGGTACTCCCAACAGATGTCATAAGGAGTTTTCCCAGGAATATCAGTCATTGAATTATTGAATGATTAATAATTTGTGATCTCATCAGACAAAAACATATTCCATTATAGTTTGTCTTTAATCATGACTTTTGTGATAAAAACAAAGCAGATTTGAATGATAATTGTGTTGATCTTTGTACTCTACCCTGAAAATCCATGTTCTCGTTTTTGGTATTCTGAATTATTTGGGATGTTGATACAAGCGATCAATCTTTTTGGATATAACATTCCCATAATATGTTACAGGGGGACCGATCCAAAACAGTGTTCTGTATATAAAACTTGTTGTGAAGTTAGAAAAAAGGAAGCAGGTAGTAGACATGCACACCGGCAAAAAAATTAGTTTTGTTTCGTTTTGATTCGGATTTTGCGTTATTTCGTTTTTCGGGATTCGGGTCCGAAAGTCAATTTGTTTCCGGATTATTACGAAATTCATTAACGGTAGTCTGTACGAATTGTTGTTTTCGTTTCGTCGTTGCAGCAAAGTGACATTTGAGAATTTTTTTTTCCTTCTCAAATGTCATTTTGCTGGAACGAAATTTCGTCCAACAAACGAAATTTCATACAGACTACCGCTAACGAATTTTTCGGAATTGGAAATTCGGATTTGTTTGCATTCGTTATATATCTGTAATTCGGATACATCCGAATGTCCGAATTTCCGAAATTTCGTCAGAATTTCGATTCGGAACGAAACGAATCGCACATGTCTAGCAGGTAGTACATTTTTTCTGTCTTCCTAATCATGGTTTGCCAACATTTGTTTCACGCTAGACATGTGCATGGCCGAAAATGTTTTTTTTTTTTCCGATTCAGATTTTTTCTTTCGTTTTCTGAAATTTGGATCCGATCGATATGTGTCGTTTGGAATTTGGATCTATTCCAGTTTATTTGGATGAAGTTTAAATGGAGTGAATATTGAAAAAAAAACAAAAAACAGCATGGGCCCCCAAAACGAAACAAATGAAAACGAAAAACGTTTTCATTCGTTTCGTCAAAGGAAACAAATTTTAATGTTGTTTCGGATTTGAAGGCAAAAAGCCTCCGAATCCGAAACCGCACACTGAAACCGCAGCGAGCGGCGGCCATATCCAGTAGATCTTGGTGTACACCAAGATGGCGGCGCCTGCATGTTTGAGCGCCGCCATCTTGTTGTATACCAAGATGTACTCCAAAATGGTGACACACTGGTTCAGCGTGTGACGTCACGGTCATGTGACGTCATATGCTCCGCCTCCAAGATGGCAGCGGGCATGCGCAGAACACCCTGGCGAGCGATATGGCCAACGGCGTGTTCCAAAAATGAATTCATGTATGCCCGAATATCGCTTTAGTATATTGGGGCATATATTAAATTAGTTATTTCGGATTCGGATGAACCTCCGAATCAACTGATTTTCATTGATTTGCAGGTTCGTCCGAATCCGAATGCACATGTCTACTCTGTAGGTTAGGTAGGAATTTTAGGTGGGAGCCCATGCCAAAAGAAAATGTGGGGTCCCCCCAAAACCCCTTGATTCGAGCAGCAGACTGGCAGACCAGGGGAATTATTGAGTGTCCCCCCCTCCTGCACCATACTAGACCACATACCCTCAACATGGGGTATGGTCCCCATGTTGATGAGGACAAGGGCCTCCTTCCTACAACCATGGCCTGGTGGTTGTTGGGGTCTGCGGGCAGGGGGGCTTATCTGAATCATACAAGGGTCACCCAAATGCCACCCTCCCGTGAATGAGTATGGGGTAGCTGTTACCCCCTCATCAAATATACATTAAAGGAGAACTATGGGGTTAAGTTTCTTCCCCATAGTTCTCCTTAGGGTAACGGGAGGGCACAAACTAGCGTCCTCCCGTCACCCTAGGCTCAGTATACTGTAGCTCGCGGTATACTCAGACGTCGCAGCTGAAGCGGATCCCGACAATTGTGCCGGGATCCGCCCAGCTGCGTGACTGACAGCTGGCTCTGACTATCTAGAGGCAGAGTCAGCTGTACCCACCCCCTCCCCCATCTGTTCCGCCAGTCAGCGCTGGCGGATCGGAGCGGGGAGGGGGGAATCCAGCCCCTCCCCTGTCACGGCAGAGAGCCGTGATAGGATCGAGAGGGGAGCGAACGCTGGTATGTGTTCGCTCACCTCCCGATCTACTGAGCCGACATGTGACAGTCTCATTGTCACAGGTCGGCTAGAACTATGAGGTGAGTGAAAATCACCGACCTCATAGTTCTCCTTTAAAATAGTAGATGAACACAACACACAGCTTTTGACAAGTCCATTATTTATTAATCATAATAAAAAAGGTGTACCACGTACTTGTAGAACGTCCAGATACACTTGCTCCTGTTAGCTGTTTATAGAACGGTCCTCCTGGTAATGATGCTACACTGGAGCCTATTAAATAGATGTAAGAATCCTTATTAATAGATGTAATTATCTAATGTGATCTCTGTGTATGGCTGCTTACATATCACTCTGCTGCTTAATGAATCATGTGTCTCATAATGCATCTGTACAGTTGTTGTTTTTTTTTAACTCATCCCATTCACTAAATCACGGTTGTAGCGGCTCCTCTCCTGGGCTGGAATGGCTTCCTCTGATGTCTCTGCACACTGGGAGCTTCTCACAATGCACATTAGAAGCCGCAGCAAGTCATATAGAGCCAGCGACGTGACGTGTCTCCTTGGCTGGGTGAGGCACCCCCCAGCCCGCCGAAGCTCTGCCCCATCCTGACAAAGCCCTGCCCCATCCCACAGAAGCCCCATCCCGCCGAAGCCCCGCCCCCAGCTTGGCAACCAAGCTGTGTGGAGGAGGAAGGGAGGAGCCTCCCTGCATCTCACTTGCTCATCACTGGGATCGATGTCCTCACTGTTTGTGTTTTGATTGGACAGCTTGGACCATTGGCGCTTTGCCATCGCTCCGAGCTGTCCACAGAGCTCACACCTCTATCACAGAGTAGAGGCGGTGATAGCTCTTGCCTCACTAGTTAGGTTACACAAGAAGTGGGGAAGTCCGTTGCTGTGTAACCTAACTACCTGTCAAAAGCGGGATGCAACGCCGCCTGTAATTGGCAGCGCTCCCTCTACGGAAGGTTACACAGCGGGGTAAAGAGGGAGGATTGTGTAACCTGATAGAAGCCGATCTGAATGGAGAAAAAGCTGACAGCTTCAGACTTGAAGCTGACACCTTTTTTCTTCATAATACTAGGTGAGGCTCTGCCCCACCTGCCTCCCCTGACCGCGCGTCCCTGTATAGAGCCCACTTCATCTCCTGGCTGGAGGACGTCCAGCATCAACTAGTTGTTTCCTCCCCAACCTGACTGTCCATGATGACTGTAAGTGCTTGGGCAAAAACATAAAGAAATACTTTGCTGGTCAATATATATTTGATTTGGATTCATTAGTGAAAACAAGTTTGAGAGTTTAATATTACTTTAAACACAGTTATTTTGAAATGTGAGTCCAAAATACACCTGAAAAAAGCTGAGTTTATAGTTAATGGAAAAAAAAATTAATTCTGTGTGTGTGTGTGTATATATATACTGAAGATTAAAAAAATGATTAAAACAATACAAATCTACTTTAAGGCCCCGTTCCCACTGCGCGATATGCAAATTGTGCGTTTGTCGCGCGATTTGCATATTGCGCGATATCGCGAGATTTGCCGCGCGATTTCGCGTTCAAGCTTGCATTGAGCAAGCTTGAATCGCGGCTAAATCCGCTCCAAAAAGGGTCCTGCTGTAGCGACACACGACCCGCGACAGCAGGACCCTTTGCCCCATTGAAATGCATTGGAGCGCGATATCGCGCGGTAATTTGCCACGATATCGCGGGAATTACAGCGCGATAAATCGCTCAATGTGAACGGGGCTTAAGAAAACTAAAACTATCTGAGAAAAAGGACTTTTTTAAACAAAATAAATTGTAAGAACATTGTCTCTAATTTACTTTCAGAATATTCTAATTAGCTGCATTTAATTATACCGGATCACATACCAGAAGCATCTGCTGTATGATAAAAGTAAATGCAAAAAAACTAAAATACATATAATAATCACTATGGACAGAGAAGACTCGGCAGAAAGTCAAGGAAAGACTTTATCTGCGGCAGTAAATGTAACCATTTTGCTGTTGCCTCAGTCGGCATCTCTTTGGGTCATGTGGGGGAGGGGGGGGGGCTGCTGGCAGAGTGGCATGACCGGCATCTGGCCCAGCTCCTGGCGACATCAGTGAACTGTATACTATGCCGGCCGGAGCCAGATTCACCAATTCAGAGATGATTGGAGGATCTACAGCCGAGTGATACACAAATAAGATACATTGTTGTTCATAGTTAAGGAACTTGAATGTAATTTTAAGATTTAACTCCGGAGTTTAGTGTCACTTTAAAACTGAAGTTTACTCTGCTTATATTTTGCCTTCCCCAGTTGCTCCTTTCCCGCTTATCAACAAGCTGATCATTACATACCTTTAGACCCAGTGATGACATCTCAATGCTTCTCTAGGCACTGCAGGCAGATCATGACTGGTGGGAGGAGCTGGCAGCTTACTTTCCACCCCGAAAACATCACAGCACCCTGCCTCAGTACTACTCTAGTTCAGCTTGCCCTCAAGACAGACGGATATGCAGATTTTTTTTAGCAATGCTTTCAGTAAACATTTACGCTTATGCACTTGTAGAGTCTCAAGTGCTAAAAATTTAATTCCAAGGAATATTTTGAGCATGTAAAGTGTGTAAAATGGATGTCAGAGCCTGAGCTGTAAGCTAAAGTTACATTGCCCACTCTTTATTCAACCTTATCGTCTATAGGTGTTTACTGTGGTCTCTGACCTCATTGATGGAGCAGCGGCGCGACTCTTCAATGTGCTGCCGGTGTTCTGCCGAGGTGGCCAACTCGTCGAGATTTCCAACTCATGGCGTCACATCCGTTGTGGATTTCGATGAGATGGCGCCAGGGCCGGCCTTAGGCCTTTAGGCGCCCTGTGCGAGAAAGCTTTACAGCGCCCCTCAGTGACCACACCCCTCAGTGGCCACACCCCCAGTAACCACACCCATTTATCACCCATATTTTTGGTAAAATATAAAAAGCGGGGTCACGTCGGGTAAATAGACACCAAACATGTCATGCTTTAAAATTGCGATCACCTGCAAAATCGCAAAAAATTACCATGCCCAAAATTGACCATAGGTGACGCTTTAAAAGCTTTTACCGCTCATCAGTTTAGTGTTATCAGTGATTGATAGCCCTACAATTATTGATCTCATTCCACCACCGGCACAGGAAATTTGAACCCTTGCTGTAGCACATAGTATCGAAGACGGAGCAAAAACATAAGTAGATATCTATTACTGTACCACAAGGCAGCAATATATGAAGAAGGTTGAGTTGGGCTTTAACTATAGTAAGCAGGCTGAATGATAACATATCTACACTTTATTGTTCCTTCATGTTTATTATCCCATCTCCATCACTCAGCATTTCCTGTGCAGTCTGTCTGACGTGTGAACAAATACAGCAGCAACATTGGAGGCGCGGACACACAGAGGCGAGACGCCGCCTGCCCAGGCCAATTTGACCATAATGTACCGGGGAGTCCCTCTCCAATTACTGGCACGCAGGGCGGAAACGAATCCCCCCCCCCTCCCCCTCGGAACTTCGGGGAACGCTCATTCTTCCGGTGCTTTTTATATGTGACATTTATTGGTCCTTATTTCAGCCGGTGACATTTTTATCGCCGTACCTAAAGTTTTTACAACCTCCTTCAAAAACTATTTATTGCGGCCAGGGACTCCCGCTCATCGTCTGTGTGATGATAGACGTGGCAGCGGCGTGGCAGGAGGAACAAGTTTATCTCTCTCGAATCGGGAAATAAAAAGTCAGGGATGGGATACGACGGAGCCGAGCGCTTCACGGCGAGGATACTAAGTGGCCTTGTAGCTCCGCAATGCAGCTTGTCGCTTGAACTGACAGAACGTAATCTGAAGGGGAAAAGGAAGACGGAATGCTCCCAGTTGTAGCCCCGGAGTCTCTGCTCCGCAGAAGGTGGCTTGGGTAAAGAAGGACTCCGGGGAAGCACAAGGCTCAGTGATAAGAAAACATGGATAGATATTTACCTGTGTGTGGTCTTGATATGCTGTTTTGATCAATTTTAGATTTCATTACCCACTACTATATACTGTGTGCTTGTGTAATGTGCGGCATCGTAGCCTTTGCAGTGATGTATTTTCTAAACATTTTCCAGCGCTAGGTAGATGGGTTCGCACAGGAAGTACCAGCATGCATTGCGATTCCAAAGCCAGAGCCGTATCTACCTGCTTTTACACCCGAGGCAAGAACAGAAAATTGTGCCCCCCAACAGACCTGTGCGGTATGTGACATCATGCGCCCAGCCTACAGGATTGCGGAGTGCATGCGCAGAATGTGCTGGCGGCCAAATCCAAAATGGCATAAAAATGTGTTTCGTTTGACGAAACTAATGAAAACATTTTTAGTTTCCATTCATTTCGTCCGAAACTAATTTTTAGTGTTTGCACATGTCTAGTAATGTGTGTGTGTATTTTTATTATTTTAATTTTTTATTATTATTTTTATATATATTATTTATACTGGTGTGCCGGTGTCCCTGCTTCTACTGTTATGTGACGGTTGCCATCACCGCAGCACCCGACTGATCTTCTCTGGAAACAAGCGGTTTGGAGTGTGATGGGTTCATGGATTTAGTGTGTTGGCCGCCTGGCGCCACTGTTGCCACTGGCGCCCTGTGCTCGCCATGGTAACAGGGGTGAGGGGGCGTAGCCAGGCCGGCCCTGGCTGCGCCTCCTCTCAGCTGCACCTGAGGCTAGTGCCTCACTCGCCCCATGGTAGCTGCAGCCCTGTCCAAAGCTGTCAGGTACACTATATGGACAAACATGGACACCTGACCATCACACTTATATGAGCTTGTTGGACGTCCCAATCCATAAGTCCAATCCATGGGCCACTAATATCCAATCCAATCCATGGGCCACTAATATCCAATCCAATCCATGGCCACTAATATCCAATCCAATCCATGGCCACTAATATCCAATCCATGTCCACTAATATCCAATCAATGGCCACTAATATCCAATCCAATCCATGGCCACTAATATCCAATCCAATCCATGGCCACTAATATCCAATCCATGTCCACTAATATCCAATCCATGGCCACTAATATCCAATCCAATCCAATCCATGGCCACTAATATCCAATCCAATCCATGGCCACTAATATCCAATCCAATCCATGGCCACTAATATCCAATCCATGTCCACTAATATCCAATCCATGGCCACTAATATCCAATCCAATCCATGGCCACTAATATCCAATCCAATCCATGGCCACTAATATGAAGTTGGTCCCCTTTTTGCAACTATATCACCCTCCCTTGTTCCGGGAAGGTTTTCCACAAGATTGTGGAGTGTGCCTGTTGGAATTTCATCCTAAGGAACATTTGTGAGGTCAGACACTAGCGATGATCGCTCAAGCCCAGGTTAGATTGGCGGATCTTGCTAAAAAAATGTAATAACCCACCCAAACATTGTGGTGAACCCAATTGAAGACTATGGGGGTGAATCTTCTTATTCAACTCTGGCCATTTGTAGGGCTAATAAGCAAGATATTGTCACACAGAAGGTCTGGGAAGTCAGGCGCTGCCATGGGGGACAAGTAACAATGGCAACATTTAAAAAGAGAACGAGGCTTCCTGACACGGCGCTGCCTGCCTCCGGACCCTGGAGAGGCACCACAAAGCACGCACAGCCAACTGGGAGCCTACATAGCCCACCTGAGAGTGCGCATAGCCCACCTGAGAGTGCGCATAGCCCACCTGAGAGTGCGCATAGGCCACCTGAGAGTGCGCATAGGCCACCTGAGAGTGCGCATAGCCCAGCTGAGAGTGCGCATAGCCCACCTAAGAGTCTGCACAGCCCACCCGAGAGTCCGCACAGCCCACCTGAGAGTCAGCACAGCCCACCTGAGAGCCAGCACAGCCCACCTGAGAGCCAGCACAGCCCACCTGAGAGTCCGCACAGCCCACCTGAGAGTCCGCACAGCCCACCTGAGAGCCCGCAGAGTTCACCCGAAAGCCAGCAGAGTTCATCTGAGAGTCCACATAGCCCATCTCAAAACCCACACAGCCTAACTGAGAGCCTGGAGACATCAGGGCGCCACCCCGGAACAACACAGAGTATGTAGCTTCATATTATTTTGTATTGCTGTATAATTGCTGGGATTTGTAGTCCTCTATAGCCGGTCTCTATAGCAGATCCTTTGAATCCTGTAAGTTGTGAGGTGATCGGCCTCCATAGATCGGACTTGTTTTGCACATCCCACAGATGATGGATTGGATTGAGATCTGGAGAATTTGGAGACCAAGTCATCACCTCAAACTCATTGTTGTGTTTCTCAAACCATTCTTCAACCATTGTTGCAGTGTGGCAGGGCGCATTATCCTGCTGAAAGAGGCCTCTGCCATCGTGTCTATGAAGGGGTGACTTGGTCAGCAACAATGTTTAGGTTGGTGGTTTGTGTGAAAGTAACATCCACATGAATGGCAGGACCCGAGGTCTCCCAGCAGAACATTGCCCAAAGCATCACACTGCCTCCGCCGGCTTGTCTTCTTCCCATAGTACATCCTGGTGCCATCTCTTCCCCAGGTAAGTGACACCCACCTACCCGGCCATCCACATGATGTAAAAGAAATGTGATTCATCAGACCAGGCCGCCTTCTTCCATTGCTCTGTCCTCCAGTTATGATGTTCACATGCTCATTGTAGGCACTTTTGGCGATGGACACGGGTCAGCATGGCCAACCTCATCAGCCTGCAGCTACGCAGCCCCATACACAACAACCCCCGATGCTCTGTGTGCTCGGACACCTTCCTATCGGAACCAACATTCACTATCAGCAATTTGATCTACAGTAGCTCTATAGGACTGGGCTGCACAGGCCAGGCTTCACCCCCCACATGTATCAATGAGCCTTGGCCTCCCATGACTCTTTTACCAGTTCACCGGTTCTCCTTCCTTGGACCACTTTTGGTCGGTCCTGACCACTGCAGACCGGGAACATCCCACATGAGATGCAGTGTTGGAGTTACTCTGACCCAGTCATCTACACATCACAATTTGGTCCTTCTCAATGTCCCTCAAATTCTTACACTTGTCCATTATATCTGCTTCCAACACATCAACTTCAGGGACAAAATGTCCACTTCCTGCCTAATATATCCCCCCCCCACTTCCAGGTGTCATTGTAATATAGCCCCCCCCACTTCCAGGTGTCATTGTAATATAGCCCCCCCCACTTCCAGGTGTCATTGTAATATAGCCCCCCCCACTTCCAGGTGTCATTGTAATATAGCCCCCCCCACTTCCAGGTGTCATTGTAATATAGCCCCCCCCACTTCCAGGTGTCATTGTAATATAGCCCCCCCCACTTCCAGGTGTCATTGTAATATAGCCCCCCCCACTTCCAGGTGTCATTGTAATATAGCCCCCCCCACTTCCAGGTGTCATTGTAATATAGCCCCCCCCACTTCCAGGTGTCATTGTAATATAGCCCCCCCCACTTCCAGGTGTCATTGTAATATAGCCCCCCCCACTTCCAGGTGTCATTGTAATATAGCCCCCCCCACTTCCAGGTGTCATTGTAATATAGCCCCCCCCACTTCCAGGTGTCATTGTAATATAGCCCCCCCCACTTCCAGGTGTCATTGTAATATAGCCCCCCCCACTTCCAGGTGTCATTGTAATATAGCCCCCCCCACTTCCAGGTGTCATTGTAATATAGCCCCCCCCACTTCCAGGTGTCATTGTAATATAGCCCCCCCCACTTCCAGGTGTCATTGTAATATAGCCCCCCCCACTTCCAGGTGTCATTGTAATATAGCCCCCCCCACTTCCAGGTGTCATTGTAATATAGCCCCCCCCACTTCCAGGTGTCATTGTAATATAGCCCCCCCCACTTCCAGGTGTCATTGTAATATAGCCCCCCCCACTTCCAGGTGTCATTGTAATATAGCCCCCCCCACTTCCAGGTGTCATTGTAATATAGCCCCCCCCACTTCCAGGTGTCATTGTAATATAGCCCCCCCCACTTCCAGGTGTCATTGTAATATAGCCCCCCCCACTTCCAGGTGTCATTGTAATATAGCCCCCCCCACTTCCAGGTGTCATTGTAATATAGCCCCCCCCACTTCCAGGTGTCATTGTAATATAGCCCCCCCCACTTCCAGGTGTCATTGTAATATAGCCCCCCCCACTTCCAGGTGTCATTGTAATATAGCCCCCCCCACTTCCAGGTGTCATTGTAATATAGCCCCCCCCACTTCCAGGTGTCATTGTAATATAGCCCCCCCCACTTCCAGGTGTCATTGTAATATAGCCCCCCCCACTTCCAGGTGTCATTGTAATATAGCCCCCCCCACTTCCAGGTGTCATTGTAATATAGCCCCCCCCACTTCCAGGTGTCATTGTAATATAGCCCCCCCCACTTCCAGGTGTCATTGTAATATAGCCCCCCCCACTTCCAGGTGTCATTGTAATATATCCCCCCCACTTCTAGGTGTCACGATGTTACGATTGGTCTGTCTTTGTTGCTGTCTCCTGCGCCGGTATTCTGGTAACAGTCCACTAGGTGGCGCTGTGGTCACACGGATGGCGGTGTGATGAAATCTCTGCAAAGCCCGGAGACGGAGTCCCATAAAAGCGGCTTCATCCGTCTGTCAGCGGCCCGGCAAT
>NW_017306427.1:863997-866275 GCF_000935625.1 Nanorana parkeri
CGTCTCCAAAATGCAGCGAGAAAAACAAAGGAGCGCGATACGCATTAGATCATTCCGCACCGCTCCCCCGCGCTCAGCTGGCGATCGGAAAAACAGATAGCTTAGCAAAATACGTCCGGCGCCCGGTGAATGTTTATTGAACAGTCGCTGCGCGGTGATGAAGTGTATCCAGCATTAGATGTATGTCATGGCCAGTGTGTTCTTACCTCTCACAGAGATCGAGTACTCCCCCTGACAATGCCTTCATCTGCTTTTACCCCAAGAAGGACGGCACCATCTTTGTTCAGGCATCATCCAGGGTCACCATCTACGTCCTGGACCAAGATGTCAGCTCAGAGATGACACAGCCATGTAAACCCTGTGGAGTTCTGGGCTGTGTTCACAAATGTTGGACACAGATCTGCCCCTGCTGCAGCCTCTCCCCTTGCAACCGGATACAAAGTGACAGCGTTGCCGTCTGATCACTGGGGGGGAGGGGAGACTGAAGAAATGCTTCCTTTTGTCTGCAGCAGACCGGTGACATCATCTGAGCCTAGGGAAAGTCACTGGACTGGAGCTCAAGATCTTTTCTATAGTGCTGTCATATCAATATCTGCACCAGAAGAGCTTACAATCTAATCCCCTCCCCCCCAGTCACACACTATTATTATACATTTCTATAGCTCTGACATCACTGTTGTCACAAGGGGGGTGCGGCCCGCACCCAGGTGACACCAGTGGAGGGGTGGCACCAAAATGACTGACAGTCATTATCCTTATCCCGCCGGGTGACGTCCCCTCCTCTCTCTGCCGGCGTCCATCACCAAGATGGCCGCCGGCAGGAAACAGCGGTACCGTCATTATGTGCTTGCGCGATGACGCCACTGCACTGCACAGTCACACACTATTATTATACATGTATATAGCTCTGACATACACTGAGCGGCCAGATTATTATATACACTGAGTGGCCGGATTATTATATACACTGAGCGGCCAGATTATTATATACACTGAGTGGCCGGATTATTATATACACTGAGTGGCCGGATTATTATATACACCGAGTGGCCGGATTATTATATACACTGAGTGGCCGGATTATTATATACACTGAGTGGCCGGATTATTATATACACTGAGTGGCCGGATTATTATATACACTGAGTGGCCGGATTATTATGACCACCTGACGTTTGTAGGCAAATTAGCTATAATTTGGCGCTGAAGTTGCTAGAGGGCCAGACCATTATAAATAGGGAAGCAGGTTGTTTACCACGACAGTAGAAGTGATTTGTTTCGGAAGATACGGGGAAACAACGCGATGTAACAGCCTTGGAACGCGGGATGATTGTTGGCGCTCGGAGCCATGGAGCGAGTATCAGCAAAACAGCAGAATTCGTTACATGTTCAGGAGCGGCTCATTGTTAAAGTGTTTAAAGACCGGACTGTCAGCCGAAAATCTGGGTCTGAGCGTGCGAATTGTGGCCGTCAGCGACTAGTCAATGTTAGGGCAGAACGGGGGAGGGGCAAGACTGGTACAAGACAACAGAAGGGCAACAGTGCCGTGTCAGATTCCTCGCATCACCTTTCATCATCTCGTGGAGTCACGAGGCGGCCCAACGAAGTACTGATGGGGGGGTCATAATAATCTGGCCACTCAGTGTATACCGCAGTGCTGTACAGAGAACACTGAGCCAGTCACTTCGGTCTCTGTACAGAGGAGCTTACACTCTAATGCCCCCCCACAGTGACACACTATTATTATACATGTATGTAGCTCTGACATATACCGCCGTGCTGTACAGAGAACACTGAGCCAGTCACATCGGTCTCTTTGCCCTCCCTGTCCCAGCCAGCAAGAGTTAAGAAAATAAAAAAGAGCGATGTGCGGAGCGCACGCAGAGAGATACAAGAAGCCGGCTAAGATCTTCTGCCGGGGAATCCACAAAGGACCCGCGGCTACATCAGCAAGGGACGTGACATTTCAGCAATGGCCGAGTCACAAAAGCCTCTTTGATACGACACGAGAAATAAAAGAGAAAAGGACGTCTCTCGACGCATCCGGCCTGACTACCGACAGCGCAGCTGCGCAATCCTGCGAGGAAATTCCGTGGACGTGCCGCACATAAGGCCGAGGAAACGCCGCTGGGTTCGCACTCATGTCCAGGAGGAGGCATCGCTGTGGCCAACAAAGCCCCTTATATGCAGATCACAGGGCCACCGGTGGCTTCCAGAAGGGGGCACAGCGGCTGCACAATTATAATGCGCCTCTGTGGTAGAGACCCACCGTGAGTGG
>NW_017306427.1:866333-907413 GCF_000935625.1 Nanorana parkeri
CAGCAGCCTGGCTGTCCGAGCCAGATGCCATAGCGACCCAGGCGGCCCGCATGGCATCAGGGAGATGTCCTGGCCGGGCCCCGCCGTGCCCCGGGCCCCATGGCGGCCGCCTGGGTCGCTATGGTGATTGTTACGCCACTGCCGATCACAATGTAATTCCCGCCTGAGAATGGAGAATACACAAAACAGAATGCGGAGGATCATAATTCTGAAATATATAATGACTGCGGAACTCGGGGGGTTTAATGTTCCCGCACTTGTGTCTGAGAGTTCAGATTACAATCTTGTGCCGGAGACGCAACAAAATCACACGAAGGGAAGAGGAGAACATACGCGGCGTTCTCAGAGTTTACACAACGCCATGCTTCAGATTTTTCTCAAGGTCCCTCAGTCAGAATTGTATTTATTTGATGTTTTCTAGATAACTTTGCAGGTTTCTTAAAGCCCAAATCCAGTTTTCTGACAGGGAGGAAGACGCATGGTCAGAATGCAGGCAAAGGGTCAGTCCAGGCAGGAGGCAGAAATGTGGTTGGTACTCAGGCAGCAGGTAGAGATGTGGTCGGTATGCAGGGAAAGGGTCAGTCTGGCAGCAGGCAGAGATGTGATCCATACACAGGCAAAGGGTCAGTCCAGGCAGTGATATGATCAGAATACAGGTCAAAAAGGTCAGTTTAGACATCAGGCGGAGACACGGTGAAGAAAACAGGCAAGAGTCAGTCCAGGCAGCAGGCAGAGAGGTGGTCAGTATTTAGGCAAAGAGTCCAGGCAGGAGGTTAAGACATAGTCAGAATGAAGGCAAAAGGTCAGCCCAGACACCAGGTCAGGAAAACCGGCAATGGTTGGTCCAGGCAGCAGGCAGAGATGTGGTCCTTATGCAGGCAAAGGGTCAGCCCAGACATCAGGCAGAGACACGGTCAAGAAACCAGGCAAGGGTCGGTCCAGGCAGCAGGCAGAGACACAGTTGAAAAAAACAGTCAAAGGTCAGTCCAGGCAGCAGGCAGAGAAGTGATCAGTATTCAGGCAAAGTGTCAGTCCAGGCAGGAGGCTAAGACATAGTCAGAATGGAGGCAAAAGGTCAGTCCAGACATCAGGCAGATACTTGGTCAAGAAAGCAGACAAGGGTCAGTACAGGCAGCAGGCAGAGATGTGTTCCTTACAGAGGTAAAGGGTTGATCCAGGCAGCAGGCAGAGACATGGTCGAGAAAACAGGCAAGAGTCAGTCCAGGCAGCAGGCAGAGACACGGTCCAGAAAACAGGCAAAGATCGGTCCAGGCAGCAGGCAGAGAGGTGGTCAGTATTCAGGCAAAGTGTCAGTCCAGGCAGGAGGCTAAAACATGGTCAGAATGGAAGAAAAAGGTCAGTCCAGACATCAAGCAGAGCCATGGCCAAGAAAACAGGCAAGGGGCGGCCCAGGCAGCAGGCAGAGATGTGGTCCTTATGCAGGCAAAGGACCCAGCTTCCTCATTGCACAGGAAGCCGGCTCCATGACAGTGGGAGCACCGGTATCGGTACTCCGTATTGGCGAATACTGAAAGCACATTGGTATTGGTACTCATGCTCGATACCGAAAAACCGGTATCGGGGGATTCCTACCACAAACTGGTGGCCATATAGTGTACAAGCCAATAAGAAGTAGATCCCTTCCACAGAACTCTTTAATTGGTTCATGTATGGGGCTGTTTGGATGAGTTGGTTGGACCTCGTGGTTCCAGCCATGTTTGTGGCTATTTGGGCATCTTCAAGCTTTCCTGGCTGGTCTCCTGGTGAAGTCTCTGGCAGTGACACAAGCGACTAGGGACCGATGGGACTTGTTCTACATACACAGTGCAGCTCTGCTGCCGTTGTCATGGGTCGGGGGTTGTCGTAGCCTCATCCTCGCCTTGAACAGAACATTCCGGAGCGGCGTGTGATTATCGACCTCTACCCGTATCCCGGCAATGACGGCGCTTTCCAGTCTTCTCTTTTACAAGGCCACGTATATCTGCGTCACACTCAGGCAGGAGGAGGTCGGGGACCTTTGGCTTCCATTTTAAGAGGTCACCATCTTGTATTTCTCTGAAACCATCCCGGGAACGGATCGCTTCATTGGGCCTGTCAGGTCGTCCTTTTCTTCCGGTAAACGGCAACAATAACGTTTCTCCTTATTGGAGGTCAGACCGCAGAAGGAACCGAGACTACGGGAGCGCGATAAAGGACTAGACGTAGATCACATCCTCACCTACCATGGAGAAGATTTAAAGCGGGACTCCGGGAAGGAGCTGAATACACAGACAGTACCTGCCAAAGGATTTGTATCTCTGTCCATCCAGTCCTGAGATGCACACAGCTCTGCCATATATTACAGCCATGTCTAAGGGGGCAGGAGACCTGATTTTTCTCTGCTGCAGTTTAGTAACACTTACAGGTCTTGTCCCTCCCTCAGTCTATGATTGGACAATGGCGGAAGAAGCAGCAGACTGATTAGCTCTTCTCTCTGTCACTCTGCTCTCTCCTGCCAGCATGTTCCTTGTTTAACACATCAGCACTGCAGTGCGAACTGATAGGCTCCTTGGCCTGCTTCTCCCTCTACCAGCCTAAGCTCTGCTGTATAAGTGAAGCAGGCACCAAGTCAAATCCAGGTACTTACCCAAGTTGCTTTTATAAGCATGGCACACCATTTACTTGCTTGAGAGGGGTTGCCGTCTCCCCAAGCCAACCTCTATGGAATATACTGATGAGCATACGCCTCCTCCTTGGCACAGCACACTTGCACAGACAGCACACCCAAGCCCTCCCACATGAACCATTCACAATTTTAAGTCACTCTGTACCTGGGCTGGTTTGCCAATGCACAACCTCCATCTAGTGGTCATAATGTGATATTACAGGCAGAACATTCAAAATTAATTCCTATGTGCCTCAGCTTCATCTAGTGGTCATACTGTGATATTACAAGCACAGCTCCTAAGCTCCATCTAGTGTTCATATTGTGATATTACAAGCAGCTCCTCAGCTCCAACTAGTGTTCATAGAGTGATGTTACAAGAAGAACATTCAAAATGAATTCCTTTGCTCTTCAGCTCCATCCGGTGGTCTAATGTGATATTACAAGCAGGACATTCAAAATGAATTTCTATGCTCCTCAGCTCCATCCAGTGGTCACAAAGTGATATCACAAGCAGCTCCTCTGCTCCATCTAGTGGTCATAATGTGATATTACAGGCAGAACATTCAAAATTAATTCCTATGTGCCTCAGCTCCAACTAGTGTTCATAGAGTGATGTTACAAGAAGAACATTCAAAATGAATTCCTTTGCTCTTCAGCTCCATCCGGTGGTCTAATGTGATATTACAAGCAGGACATTCAAAATGAATTTCTATGCTCCTCAGCTCCATCCAGTGGTCACAAAGTGATATTACAAGCAGCTCCTCAGCTCCATCTAGTGGTCATAATGTGATATTACGAGCAGAACATTCAAAATGAATTCCTTTGCGCTTCAGCTCCATCCGGTGGTCATAATGTGATATTACAAGCAGAACATTCAAAATTAATTCCTATGTGCCTCAGCTCCAACTAGTGTTCATAGAGTGATGTTACAAGAAGAACATTCAAAATGAATTCCTATGCTCTTCAGCTCCATCCAGTGGTCACAAAGTGATATTACAAGCATCTCCTCAGCTCCATCTAGTGGTCATAATGTGATATTACAAGCATCTCCTCAGCTCCATCTAGTGGTCATAATGTGATATTACAAGCATCTCCTCAGCTCCATCTAGTGGTCATAATGTGATATTACAAGCAGAACATTCAAAAGTAATTCCATTTCGCACAGTAGGAATGTTCACAGATATTCACAGAGCAAACAGTCCTGTGAATTGTTTATAAATTAACCCCTAAGTGTTCCACAGTGCAGATCGGTACAACGCACCTGATAATTGGCAGCATAATGTTATCAGCAGTGGATGACCTCTTCCCTGCAATAATGACCCTCGTTGTCATATGATCATATGACGAGACATCATTGTGTGGATTACATACAATGAGTCCGGTACTTAGACACGGTACATTCTTCAGCAGAGGGGGATCAGGGGTCTCATGGAGGGGATTAGAAGAACGATGGCAGGGATACAGCCGGAGGCATCGGTAATAAATCTGCTTTCCTGGCGGAATCTCTAGCGGGATAATTATATCACCAAGATGGAGTGTAAAGAGGGAAAAAAACATAACAGTTGCGTCCCCGCGCGTCGCATTGTATAACGCCTTGAATTCAAATGACGGTGCGCTGCCCGGGGCGGCCCCCGTGCCTCTGACCTCCTCTTAATTAGTTTGATACCTGTCGGCAAAGGGAACGCCGCGTCCTCTCGGAAAGCATTTCGGAGAACAGAACGTCGTCTTTGTGCAGGTGTCACATTGTCGGCGAGGTACGACTCTTCCAGGAACTCTCCGCATACCTCCCTTAAAGGGGAAATGTCTACAGATGAGAAGGAAAGATCTGTACCCATCCCCCACCCCATCGTACAGCACCCTGCTGGCCCCTCCCACGGGCCACGATCTGCCTGCATTGCATAGAGACGCGGTGATGACATCACCGAGTCCGAAATAAGAAATGTAACGAAAATGTCAATCTTTTATATAAAAAAGTCATCAGGTGACGAGGGAAGAAAACATATACAATGTAAACTTGAATCCGCGTCTAGTGGACGAGCCCCTCGTGTGTAGACGCCGGTATCCCTATAATAAGACAAGGACGCGAAGAAGAGGGACCGGCATGGCGGAGTCGGGATTGAAGGGACGGTGACCTTGGCTTCCTGCAGACGTATTGACAATGCGGAGGGAAGGGAGAGGCTGCGGGGAAGCTGCACCTCGTGTGTGTGACTATCGGAAATCTTTAGCTTGTGCTTCACATCCCGTCCTCTCCTCTGTTCTGAGGACTCGGCGCCTCCAATCACCAGCAGCGGCTGCAGACAAAGGACGCTCCCTTCCATCATCACCAGTATGGAGCCCAATGGGGGCGAGCGCCATTGGTACAGTGGAAAAAAAAATTGCCTGTTAAAGGAAACCTGAAAAAAGCCGGAGCCCGGCATGCGATTCCCCCTCCAGTCTCCTGGCTGTCATGCTGGTCCACTGGCTTCAATACTGTCCCTGATCAAGTATGTAGGTCATTGATTTCACTGGCTGCATGAGTTTATCTGTGTCTGCAAACTCACACGCTGCAGGCAGGAGGAAGCATTTCCTCGGTCTCCCCTCCCCCCAGTGATCAGTCTGCTGCAGGCAGGAGGAAGCCTTTCCTCAGTCTCCCCTCCCCCAGTGATCAGTCTGCTGCAGGCAGGAGGAAGCATTTCTTTACAGTCGCATTTGAAACATAACTCCATATCGGTGGCAGTAACAATGTAACTATCTCCCGTAATAATTCCTTTCCTCCACTAGATGTCCTCAGAGCACCCATCCTCCTCCTCCTCCTGGGGGGCTCCATTGCAGCGTCCAGTACAGTAGTCAAGTGAGCCAGGGCTATTATGATGTCACAGCTGCAGGGGGTGTGTCCATGACAGCCTGGGCTCACAGACAATGGGTTGAATGACGCTGGGTGTCACTGAGGACATCTAGTGGTGGAAAGGAATTATTACAGGAGACAGTTATATTGTTACTACCACCGACACTGCCGGAGGGAAAGAGGAGGGACCCATGCCGTGATCAGTATGGCTGGCTCCTCAGGAAGGTGGGGGAAGGGCAGGTGAGTTTTTTTTTATAAAGGAGGAAACTTTTAACAAATATTAAATCATGCTGTTTGGGATTTAAAGTGCAACTGCAGCCATAACATTTGTGGAGGGATTAGAACACCAGTCAGGTTTTTATTTCTGTCTGTGTCCTCGTTAGGGAGATTCGCCCTCTCTATGTGCCCTGGTGACCTGTAATGATGTCACTTAAAGTGAAAGAAAATCCCCAAATTTTGGGTTGTCACCGGAACAGATTGGAAATCCTCCAATGGGGACACTAGTTATGGTGACCACCAGGGATTCCCCTCTTTTTGAAGGGATTTTCTCTCACTTGTGCCTATCGGACAGGAAGTGAAGGGTAATCTCCCCAGTGTGACATAGATGCCAACAAAAGCTGACAGGCGTCACGACCGCCCTTACTCTATCCAAAATTTAAGTAAAAAAAAAGGTTTTGGCGTCAGTTCTCTCCCCTGTGACATTTTTCCTCATTTATAACTTCCTCTTCATTTGTGCTTGTCTGTTGTCACATAATTCCTCGGTGGCTTTTAATATCCTTATATTTCACCGCAGGGCTGCCTCATCCTATATATCTTCCCCCCCAATACAGCCATGTGTCAGAGATAATATGCATGTGATGCATAACATGGGACAGGAGCGGAACATTCGAATCCGCCGGGATTGTGATGATAATGCGTTCGAATGTGGATCTCCTGGAGGTCACCTGACCCTTCGCGGATGTCTGTGGAAGGAGAGAAGAATTGGATTTCCGTTGTCCTCCTCGGCTCTGGGGGGGGGGGTCACATCCCGTTCTCTTGGGGCGGAATGTTAAGAATATTTATATATAGAGGACATACATATACATACATACATACATACATACATACACATACATACACATACATACATACACACATACATACATACACATACATACATACATACATACATACATACACACATACATACATACATACATACATACACATGCATACACATACATACATACATACACATACATACATATACATACATACATACATACATACATACATATACATACATACACATACATACATACATATACATACATACACATACATACATACATATACATACATACATACATACATACATATACATACATACATACATACATATACATACATACACATACATACATACATATACACATACATACATACATACACACACATACATATACATATATACATACACATACATATACATATATACATACACATACATATACATATATACATACACATACATGCATACATACATACATACATACATACATACACATACATACATACAAACACATACATACATACACATACTGTACATACACATACATACATACACACATACACATACATACATACATACACATACATACATACATACACATACATATATACACATACATACACATACATACATACAAACACATACATACATACACAAACCGTACATACACATACATACATACACACATACACATACATACATACATACACATACATACATACATACACATACATATATACACATACATACACATACATACATACACATACATACATACATACATACTGTGACATAAGGAGAGGGGACATCATTGAGGGGCGGTATGTTTCCCCTCGCTTTCTATCCTATGTGCATGAATAGCGGAACCCTGACCAGGGTTTCGCTTTGACTTTGGGTCCGGATGGTCCAGCTCGGGCTTTGGGTCTCACCTGGATAGTTGATTGCTTGATGAATGCTTGTCCAGGTGAGATAAAAGGGGAAGGCTGAGACATGGTTTTGCTCTGGCCTGGGACTCAGACAGCCTTCTGAGAGAGCTACATGTTGGATGTGTTCATAGAGAAAAAGAACTTTGCTGCCTGGACTGTTTTCCCCAGGGAAGGTGATCCCCCATTCGAGCTATACCCCCACAATACATACACATACATACACATACATACATACATACACATACATACACATACATACATACATATACATACATACATACATACATATACATACACATACATACATACATACATACACATACATACACATACTGTACATATATATATTCAGAGTTTGCTTCAGAAAGTCAGCGGCAAGGAAAGGAACGTCCGCTCGGCCGGCAGACATTTCTTATTTCCTGCATGACATTTTGGTAGCGATCCTTCGCGCTGCGTAACGGCAGATGGGCCGCGACAAGGTCTGAACGCCTCCTGGAACGGCGCATTAAATGTACGCAGAACAAGCTTTTCCTGGAGGAAGGAGGCTGAGGATCCCGAAAGAGGAAAAAAGAAACAAATGTATTTCTTGTAGCAATTCATTACATTTGTAACAATCCCACGAGGCTCGGTTCACACACGCAGGCGATTGAGCTGGTGAGATGTTTTTGCGCGGTTGTGGCGCGTTTTCACTGCATAGAGATGTCTATGGGACCCAAACCGCGCGACAACCGCTCGAAAATAGCTCCTGCACCTTTTTTGCGTAAAAGGCGATTTTGTCCGCGCGACAAACCGCAAAGGTGTGAACAGGGCCGAATTGACTCTCTCTGCTGCCCCAAGGCCAGGTTCCTCAATGCGCCCCCCTACCCACCAACAAACCCCTCCCCCAACATGGAGAATAGCAGACCTGCAGGCTGCATACAAGTGATCTTGGAGACATCGCCGGGATCACTTGCACAAAACAAGCGGCGGCTTCCCCGCTGTACATTTAGCCCTGCTTGCCCAAAGCAACTACCCACCCGGGCATCGGGAGATAGGAATTCCACACCCCTGCTGCCCCTCTACTCCCTGCTGCCCCTCTACTCCCTGCTGCCCCAAGTCCGGGCCTTGGTTGGCCTTGTTGGAAATCTGGCCCTGGGTGTGAACAGCCTCCATTGAGTTCAATGCAAACCTTTTTTTGTTTTTGCGCAATATCGCCTACGGGTCAACCTAGCCTGAAATTCTGCGATGATATCGGTGGTATCATTGGTACTTGTGACTGCTCTAAGGCCGGTGCACACCGGGGCGATCCGTGACCGCGTGGCAATCAGGCACGATGCTGCGCGGTCACGGGGTCGCCCATCACAGAGGATCACGCTGTGGGTGCCAGGGTGCGGTTATCCGCCGCGATTCTGCCCGCGCATCCAAACACAATCGCAGCTAAAACAGCCGTCGTGTATCACAATAACAAGGTACACGTACCTTTTTTTCTGCGATCGCCGCATAGATGTACCCCATTTAAATCAATGGGGCAGCACGGCAATCGCTGTCTGCAATTGTGCACGTCCCGGATCGCTCAGGTCTGCACCGGCCCTTAGAAAGGGCTTTAAAGATGGACTTGAGCCCTCCCTAACCCTAAATCATTTTTGGGTGACCCCCCCATTCCCTCTCCAACCCCACCATTTTCTCCCCATTCCACCATATCCTTCCCCCCCCCATCAGGATAGTTAAGAGGCAGATGCTCATTTAGTCTTAGTGGGGGACGAGAAGTAGAGGATGGCGAATAACTGATGGCCCGCATCCTTTTTTTGGATAGAGTGCAGAGGGATTAGAGCTCCCTGTCAGGGTTTTTTGCTGCCTGTGTCACGCTACCTATAGGTCCTGGTGACCAGGGGTGTATCTACCACAAGGCAAACTAGGCATTTGCATAGGGCGGCACTTTCCTGGGGGGCAGCAGAAAACACTGTCCCAAACCAATGAGGCGGACAGGGCCAGGCTTGCCTTTGGGCATACTGGGCACTTGCCCAGTGGGCCGAGGCTGGGCGGCACAGAATCAGGCAGTGGCGGCTGCCTAATGAGCCAAACTAGTTGGCCATAAGGCCCTAAGTGCGGTTGCCTAATTAGAGAGCTGCCCGGTGGAGGGGAGGGCCCAGTGAGTTGTGGTCCAGCTGGCTTTGTATAGGAGGTGGAGGAGAAGCAGCGGGTGGCTCTGGGCTGGACAAAGCATTTGATCTGATGGAGGGATGTCCTAGAAGCAGGCTGGGACTGCAATGTATTCTTTAGATTACGGGGGGTGCCCGAGTTTAGTTTTGCCTAGGGCAGCACAAAACCAAAATACACCACTGCTGGTGACCATTATCAAATTTTGGGTTATCACCAGAACAGGGATAGGAAATCTTCCAATGGGGGACACTAGTTCTGGTGCCACCAGGGATTTCCTTTGGAGGGCTTTCCTCTCACTTCCTGTTGTGGATATTGGACAGGAAGTGAAGGGAAATCATTAAAGGAGAACTATGAGATGAGTGATTTCCACTCACCTCATAGTTCTAAGCCGACTTGTGACAATGAGACTGTCACAGGTCGGCTCAGTAGATCGGGAGGTGAGCGAACACATACCGGCGTTCGCTCACCTCTCGATCCTGTCACGGCTCTCTGCCGTGACAGGGGCTGAATTCCCCGTTCCCCGCTCCGATCTTCCAGCGCTGACTGGCGGAACGGACGGGGGAGGGGGCGGGTACAGCTGGCTCTGCCTCTAGATAGGCAGAGCCAGCTGTCACTCACGCAGCTGGGCGGATCCCGGCACAATTGTCGGGGTCCGCTTCAGCTGCGGCGTCTCAGTATACAGCTACAGCTCGCGGTATACTGAGCCTAGGGTGACGGGAGGACGCTAGTTTGTGTCCTCCCGTTACCCTAAGGAGAACTATGGGGAAAAGCCCTGACACCATAGTTCTCCTTTAACGTCACAATCGCGGCGGATTAGAATGTTCCGCTCCTGTCCCATGTTATATATCACATGCGTGTTATCTCTGACACGGCTGTAAGATATATATAGGATAAAATATAAAGGAGAGGTCAAGAGGGTACAGAGGGCAAAAAAAAGCAATGACAGGGGTTATACTCCTCCCTTACTCTGTCCAAATCTAAAAACAAAAAATGGAACCAGTTACACTTTAAGTCCAATGACAGACGGCTCTCCCCTAATATTCACTGTCTGCACCCCAGCAATGTGGGCGGATCCTCGACGTCCTTATGTCCATGATGGCATTGGGGAGGGAGCAGCCAATGTTTTCACAGTTGCAAAACTAATCCCGCCCACTGTCCTCATCTCCACAACATAATGTCTTCAGCCCAAGATAAGAACTCGGAGGACTAATTCATCTCATTGAGATAACACAAGCAGGGCCGGCGCTAGACTATTTTGCGCCCTAGGCAAGACCAGCACCCCCCAGCCCCCCTCCCACGGCGCAACCCCCAATCCCCCCCCGCGGCCCCATTCTCCTGCCGGATAGCTTCCGCAGGCATGTAAGCAGCCTGGAGCAATAGGCAGACAGCTATTGGCTATTCTAATTTGAAATAGCCGATAGCAGACTGGCTATTGAAACCCCGCCCACTGCTCAGTGGGCAGGTGTAATAGCCAGCCTGCTATTGGGTTTTGCAATTTGAAATAGATGGGGGGCACCATGGGGGGATGAGTGGTCGTGGCTGCGCCCTAGTCCCTATGGTTGCTGGTGGTGCATAACAAGACCGTTGGGGGGGGGTGGGGTTAGGTTTTTGTGGGGTGAGCTGGCGGTGCACAAGTGGTGGGGCCAGTGATTGTGACCTCCGGGGGCCCTACCCAGCTCACTGACATCACTGGTTGCCAGGAAGCTGGGCAGGAAGCCGGCCAGAGCGTCCCATGTTGCTGAGAGCTCTAAGCAACCTGGGACGCTCTGGAAGGAAAGGGGCCCGCTGCCCACGTGACCCAATGAGATGCCACCTGACGCAGCCACCCTCAGGCTGCCTCATTATAGGGTGACACACAATACACGGTGCAGTACCAGTTATTGTAACTTGCACTTTTTTTTAATGTTTTGAATGGCACCCCAGTCAGTGAATTGCAACACGTGTGCGTTAATGCACCACAACCCCGGGCGCTGCATTGTGCAAAGTTCTGCAGGTTTGTTGAGTCCTATGTTGTGGTCCTTCAAGGGTGCCGCACTACAACGCACATCAATGCGCCAAATGACGCACTTTACTTAAAGTTTTGCTTCAGTCCGTATAAAAAGTAACACAAGTTCTTTATTTTCTGATTATAATTTGCCGCTGTGTGTGACATTTTTACCCGTGACCCCTGCGCTTTCACATTTGGTTATACAATCTGCCTTTTTTTTTCTGTGGAAGGAATTTGTACCGGGGTCCGGATAATGACAACCAGCAGATCGGCGTTTCGCTGCCGCAGACCGCGCAGGGAAATCTGAACAAGTCGGATCAGAACGTTTCCATTCCTCGCAAAGTCCAAAGTTACGTGAGAGGATAAAACTTTCTACAGGAATTTCCCGGCAAAGATGCAAATCTGACCCGCTGAGCAATGCCGATCCGCATGTACTGTACCTTTAAGATCAGAAGTGGATCAGAAGCAAACTGACTCCACAGCAAGCACAACATTTCATAAATCCTTTGTCGGAGGAGCACTTTATAGAGAGCAGGGGAAGACTGCGGAGGGATGGAGCTCCCTGCCTCAGTGCTCCTCTCAGGAGAACTCCGCTCTGATGCAAGCAGTGGGCTGCCTCTCGGGAGGAGTTATGCAAATATCAAAATGCCTTGATGGGTGGATGTCTATCTGGACGGGTGGCTATTCATAGACATTCAATACTTCATTTGCATGCAGACCGCCCTAGGTAACACCTGTATTTTATGCTGAGCCTCCATGATTGAAGTAACTGACCCCCATAGTCTACATCAGGAGTAGGCAACCAGGGCACTCCAGCTGTCGTGGAACTACAAATCCCATGAGGTATTGCAAGATTCTCACAGCCACAGGCATGACTCCCTGAGGCTGGAGCATGACGGGATTTGTAGTTCCACCACAGCCAGAGTGGTGAGGTGGCCCTATCCTGGGCTAAATGAATGCCATATGCAGAAGCAGACAACTTTCCTCTCCGCTTCTGCGATATGCAATGAAAATTATGTAAAATGGATGTAAATTTTATTTGCTATCCTCTCGCACAGGTACATTTTTCATTGATGCAGAATAACTGACTCCATTGCAGCGCCGGTTATTAACGTCGTCTTTATCCATCTCTAATAATGTCAGAGGCAATCTATCTTAATGCAGAAACATTCTCCCCGTCCCGCGCATTAATGTACACGGAGACGGCGGCACATATATATGCATATCAATCCCTGCAGGGGCACGCCGCGTCCCAAGCGGTCTCATGAGTGTTTTACAATTGAAACTCTAAGTGGCCGTAAGAGGCTCCTACATCAACGCCAACGCGGCAACCTCCGCTAAATGGGCAACTTCATTCCGCGTTCAATAACCCCCCCCAGAATATGAGGCAAACCGGCAGGGAACTCCTCATGGTGATAACAGGAAGAAAAGATACTTTTCATTTCCTGTCTGAGGATTCCAGTGGGCCTTGTACCCCCGGGGTGCAGGATCAAAATCCTAGCAGGGAAGTTATTCGTAAAGGGTTCCTATGTTCTTCCTGCATCTGAGTAGTTCTTGGGGGTCAGAGATTGGCACGAATAGGCTCCACGTACTTTGCAGAATTTATATAAGTACAAAGCTTTGGTCTGCGTCCCCTCCGATCGGTGCTATTCTGCCCCGCCTGTGTTGGCAGAGGCAGCGAGGATAGGAGGGGACACAGAGCTGATGTAGCAGTCGGCTCCCAGCGGGGAAGAGAAAGCTGTCAGGAAGTGGTAGGGGGAGGAGCTTCAGGATCGGTAAATATATTGAATATTTTCCGACCCTTTGCTGTATTGAGCAAACGCCAACTAATCAATACAATCAGTGTTTGTAAATAACTGAGGACCTAGTGAATACTATGTCCACAGTTATGATTGAACAGGAAGTGCTATACATCACTTCCTGTTCATTCATGACTGGGTTGATAGTAAATATTTACTACCTCCAGATTGTGAATGAACAGTAAGCCTCTGTACTGAGAGCTTCCTGTTCACTGAGTGCTGAGGCTGCAGAAAAAGAGATTGAGGACTCTTGTGTCCTCAATCTCTTTTTCTATTTTAAAAGAGAAATATCAATATTATTATATTCATAAATTAATATTATATTTAAATAAATATTATTTAAATAAAATAAAAAAATAATTGAGATGTATACAGTATATATAGAATGCAAATAAATGAGTTATATACAGTATACGCTTAGCAGATTTTCTTTTGGAAAAAATACCAGCCATATAATCTCTTTCTTGTTGAAGGATATACAGTATATGGTGGTTTTGTACATATGTTCTTTATTTGTGATCACAACAAAAAAATAAAATAAATTGTAAATATGAAATATCTTATATTTTGACGTTGTACTCTTTTTTCCCAGAAGGGGGAGCTCTTTGCCCTTTTTCACATTCTTCCTTATCTCGTTATTCAGCATATTGATTAAAGCTTCTTGCTTACAGGTCTCAATAGCTCAAGTCGAAATTCAGTGACTCACAGAAGTCACCTATATCACACATGACTCATCAGACCGCTCAGTCTGAATTTCAATTAGAGAAAGGCAGCCACAAGGCAGGCAGCCACTGCTGCGCTGTGTCATTAGATAACCCATAGTGCTCTGGGAATCCTCTGTAATGTAAAGTAGATGTAAATCGTAAATTAATGACATTTGGTTTGTTTTTATATGTGTACTGTATATGACATGTATACTAAGCGACTGACATTTTATAATGGAGTAAAATACTTGTTTTGACTCTTTTGCATCCTTTTTTTTTTATCTCAGCGCTGCTGATCTCCTCCAGCCTTTTTGAAGCCACATTCTGTCTACATAAACTCCAGTGATGGCTGCGTGACATTTCTCATGTGTCATGGAAAGAAACTCCCACCCATACCACCACCCTGCTATATATATATATTGTGAGCAGGGGCGTCCCGAGGCTGGGTGACACCCGGAGCGGTAACCAAGTGTCACCCCGCTGAGACGTCACTGCGCATGCGCGATGATGTCAGCACGCACGCGCGTCAGTATTCTGATACCTGCCGGCGACCATCGTGTTGATGGTCGCCGGCAGAGAGAGGAGGGGACAGTCACCTGACTGGATAAGGTATGCCGCCGGGTCCCCTCCTCTCTCCTGATACTGTCAGCGTTCAGTCCATGACCGAGCGCCCGACTTTTCAGAGGGGGGTGACACCAAAATGACTGTGAGTCATTTTGGTGTCACCCCTCCAATGGTGTCACCCGGGTGCGGGCCGCCCCCCTCTTGTGACGCCACTGATTGTGAGCACAGCCGGATATTGCATGGGCAGTGATTCCAAATCTTCACACACCTGCTGTGACGTGTAATCTTCAGTGCAGGGACCCCTGAAAGAACCAGCGAGTGCACCCAACCTGAAAGGATTGCTGGAGATTTGTGCCTCGGCCGGACTCGTCCTTTAAGAAGCAGACACAATGATATGATGAGTATTCAGGTGGAAGTGCTGCGGGGAATAAGATATCATTTAGTTGCTCAGACCCCGGGGGGAATACTTCCTCCTGGAACATGTCAATCAAACCAGCGAGATTGGGCTGCTAGCTCCGGCCGGCCCTGTGCTGTCAGTGTGACAGGCAGACGCTGCAGACGGGGAGCCGATCTTAAGGCACAATTCCATTTTTATTCCCACGACCTTCGGCCGCCGTCCTGACTTTTTATAGCGAGATTCCGATTTTCTCTTCGCGTCCATGGTTTCCTGCCGGAGAGCCGAGCCATTGAGCTACACTGCGTGTCATTGTACCGCATCAGATATATTCTCATGTTACATTCATGCATACTGAGTGATGTGCAGGTATTCATTACCTCTCTCAGAGATCACAGTACTCCCCCTGACAATGCCCCCATCAGCTTTTATCTCAGGACAGTGTCATCTCTGTCCAGGCATCATTCAGAGTCACTATCTAGTCCCTTGACTAAGATGCCAGCTCAGAGATAACACAGCCGTGTAAATTTTGGTGCACTCTGCAGTTCTTGGTTGTGTTCACTAACGTGTGACAGGACAGATGCCTGGCCACGGGCCCCGTGCTGGTCGCGGGCTCTCGGGCAGCGCCCGACTGCCCGATGGGTCAGTCCGCCCCTGTGTGACACAGATCAGCCCCTGCTGGAGCCTCTCACCTTGTGACCACTACTCCACAGCTGAGAAAGCAACTTGTCAGATTTCTCCATTGACTGCAGGATCCTCCTGCAGCCCCCACTGTCTCTCCTCCGAGACTGTGCTACCGTGTAATATGTCATCAGTGGGTCTAACAGAAATCAAAGTAGATGCAAGCCCAATCACTCAATTCTCATAAAAGCTTTAATGAATTAATTAATGTCACCCCAAAAGTCATTTCTCAATCTGCAGCTTTCATTAAAATAATCCCTGGTGATCCTGCCATGAAGGTCCCTGTCCGAGCACTTTATATGATGACAACGCTTTCCCAATCGTATACCTGTGTTGTGCTAGAGACTACAGGTGTCACTAATCCAGAACAGGTACGGCAGAGATGAATTACTGACTTTGCAATGACTTTTATGATCTGCATACTTGTTTCAGGTCAACAGCTCAAAGTATCAAAGCCAGAGGATCGGTATAAAGGTGCCCATACACTCTACAACCATCGCAAGACCTTAGTCTTGCGATGGTTGTAATCTAATTAAAAGCTTGTACGATCTGCCCATCTTGGACAGGCAGATCGATGATCGCACGATAATCGCGCACTGGAAATCCCGCGATCGTACGATAATCGCAACGTGTATGGCAGGCGTTGCTACTGTTTTTACTGTACGGTCGCACGTCTTTTGTCTAAGGAGCATGTTCGAAAAGGAGCATGTTCGTTTGTGGCATGCTCGGGAGACAAATGCCGAATGGGCCGGTGTGCGCACGCGCACACTGCCCGTTCAGCATTGCGGTCATCGGAAGCCTGCCCCCTAGCGGAGCGGGCTTGCAATGATCGCAAGTACGATCTGCCTGTACAAGATGGGCAGATCGTACGTTTTTTAAATTACTTTACAACCCTCGCAAGACTAAGGTCTTGTGAGGGTTGTAAAGTGTATGGCCACCTTAACAGTCAGGCCATTGCCATCTTCAGCAACAGGCCAACAGTGGCAGCCTCCATGTTTTTTTTTCTAGGAAAGGTTTACATCTAAATACTCGTTCCCGGTAAAACGCTTGAGGGAAACGCGTAGGTGGGATCGGGCCCTTAGGCCTAGGAACATATGATGGAACAGATTTCCTTCATCCGTTGCTGCATCCATCAAACTCCTTGTGTCTCTGCTGCATGATAGCGGCTCCCATCTTGCTGGTAGAGCCATACATCTTCCCATATTAAACAACGATCAGCCCTGCCAAGTCCAAGCTCGGGCACACAAAGCAGTAATTAGCTCTTGATCACCCTGTAATGTGGCTGCTGGGGTAACTGGGGGGGCTGGATTTGCATTCATCATATGCAGGGGAGACGGCTGATTGATAGGAGCGCTGTGCGGTCTGTTTATTCAAAGACTCGGATCATTTATCATGCATGGGGCGGAGAGATATCCATTCGTTATCATTACCATTCTCAACAATCAGAACATACATATTGTATATGCCGACTGTGTGCCGGAATTATGAATCTGGTTCATAATTGCCCAATAATCATAAATAAGGCCTACAGTTTGAGCATTGCTTAAAACAGGTTGATGTTTGTTAGAGTGAAACTTGGAGCAAACCATAAGGAAAACCTCCAGATTCAACCAAGATGCTATTACACGCTGCAAATATATGCAAAATAATGTATATAACAAAAAAAAAAATTAGTTTGTACCTGTTAAAGCAGAAGTATGGGGGTCAGTGTTTTTCCCCATAGTTCTCCTAAGGGTCACGGGAGGACAAAAAATAGCGTCCTCCCGTCACCCTAAGCTCAGTATATCGCAAGCTACAGCTCGCAGTATACTGAGACCGCCGCAGCCGGGACGGATCCCGACATCAGTGGCGTAACAACCGGGGGGGCAGCAGGGGCGCGGGCCCCGGGCGAAAACTGAAGGGGGGGGCGCCGGCCGAAAATTGTAACTGTACCCGCCCCATCCCCGTCCGTTCCGTCAGTCAGCGCTGGAGGATCGGAGTGGGGAGGGGGGAATCACTGTAGGGAGCCGTGAGTGGCTATCTATCTGCAGGGAGATGATTGGAAAGTGAGCGAGCGACGGTATGTGTTCACCCACTTCCCGATCTATAGAGCCGACCTGTGACAGTTTAATTGTCGCACGTTGGCTCGAACTATGAGGATGAGTGATTTTCACTCACCTCATAGTTCTCCTTTAAGTTCTCCGTTAGATCTTGGCTATGCGATGAGTGCCTCTTATAAAAGCCAACAAGCATCCCTAGCATCCTTATTGTCCCTTCAAGTTGTGCAGCCATTTTATGGTGCCCTCATTTAATTCTGTCCAGTCTCCAGCCACTGATCAACGTGTCTTCATTTCAACGTGCATCCAAAATGACTGTCACCTCCTCTGAAAAGTTGCACAAGAGAGGAGGGGACCCGGCGGCATACCTCTTCCCGCCAGGTGAACGTCCCCTCCTCCCTTTTTGGGCGCCCATCACCAAGATGGCCAAAGGCAGGTAAGTGCGTGTGACGTCATCATGCTCGTGAGGACGTTGCGCGTGCATGATTACATCCCAGCGGGGTGTCACCCAGTAGCCACTCCAGGTAACTCCAGGTGACACCACGCCTAGGGGACGCCCCTAATATACTAAATATATACTGTATATATATAGAGAGAGAGATAGAGAAGAGGAGATGAGATGAGGGAGGGGAGAGTAGATTTCTGATACACCTTGTACAGTGGAATCATTTCAGTATCAGTCATCACTCCTTGGCTCCAGTTCATTCCTCCACCCGGGTTCCTTTTAGTTAATATATAATATCAGATATTCGGAGTGATTTAAGCACAGGTTCCAAAGCAGGGATGAATTTAAGGGGTTAAACTCTATTTTCTGCAATATTCCCGCACCCCATTAAGCTGATGATCATGGAGAGAATCTTGCTTGGTTACCAGTATTGTACATTCTATGTGATCGGATACGTGACCTTTAGATAAAGCACGCTGACCTTTATGTAAAGTTGCTGCTTCTGTTTGCTGTATTTCCGCAGGAACTCGGAACACTGATGGCAGCTAAACGGAGCCACTCTAATATTTCCTATTGTTCTCCTTCCCAGGAGCCGCTATGACCATTATATATAATAAGCCGAGGAGCAAAGTGCATCAGTAGCCAATTATACATTAGCTTTCAGAGACATGACTTTGTATACTTTATACATTATCATTGTTCTTCCACAACCTATATATACATTTATATGCTCATTGAACTGTATCTTGTTTCTAACAAGATACATGCATATCTTTCCTATGATCCTCAGTTCTATCTAGTGGCCATAATGTGGTATTTTCCCCATTCACTTTGTTCTGTATAAATTAAACTATTGAAAAACATCCGCCAAGAGGAGAAAGTACATGAAGAACATTCAAATTTTCCCCCATTCTCACAACAGTGAATATACTTGCGCAGAACAATGTGAAAATACCACGTTATGGCCACTAGATGGAGCTGAGGATCATAGGAAATAAATACATGTTGGTAAAGAAAGAGATACAATGTTACAATTTAAGAGACTGATGTAAAAAATGAACATATAAATGTAACCATTAATACTATGGGGGTTAGCAATAGTTACATTTATATGCTCATTGAACAGTATCTTGTTTATTTCACAAAGATTTTATTGTAATTTTGTTTTTTCAATATAACAATGTAGAGAGTACATCATAGCATAACAAGATACATGCATATCTTTCCTATGATCCTCAGTTCTATCTAGTGGCCATAATGTGATATTTCCGTATTCACTTTGTTCTGTATAAATGAACCTATTGAAGAACATCCGACAAGAGGAGAAAGTACACTAAGAATATTCAAATTTTGCCCCATTCTCACATCAGCTCATTAACTTGCATGTAACAATGTGAAAATACCATATTATGGCCACTAGATGGAGCTCAGGATCATAGGAAATAAATACATGTTGGTAAAGAGATACACAGGGTTATTCACAAAAGAGTGAAGACTTTGGAGAAGGCCGGAGAAGTGAACCATCTAGTCCAAAATATCTGAACTGGAAAGTGTGATGAATTGGAGAATTTTTCCAAATCAGATATGTTGTCCTAGATCAGGGGTGCCCATTAGGTAGATGGTGATCTAGCAGTAGCTCTCGAAGCCGATGCTGGTAGATCAGGAAGGGTGTGAATGGCGGCCCCTTTATTCCATTTTGGTATATTTATTTAGCTGTGCACACATGATTACCTATTAGCCTGAGTCTGCTGAACCTGTTGCACTACACTGTTTGCAAAATACAGCAAGGTGAGCCAGGAGAGAGCGGGGAGAGACAGACAAGAGAGTGAGGAGAGACAGCCAGGAGAGAGAGAGAGGAGAGACAGCCAAGAGAGCGAAGAGAGACAGCCAGGAGGATGAGCAAGGAGAGAGAGCGAGGGAGGTTTTTTTTTTCGTTGGTAGATCTCATGTAGCTCGTCATTTGAAAAGTAGATCTCAACACAAAAAATTGTGGGCACCCCTGGAGTAGATGGTTCACTTCTCCTGCCTTCTCCAAACTCTTCAACCTTCTGTGAATAACCCAGACAATGTTAATGAGCATATAAATGTAACCATTAATACCATGGGGTTAGAAATAGTTACATTGATATGCTCATTCCAACTAGTGGCCCCTTGAATTGTATCTTGCTACTAATGTGCATTTATTTTCTATGATCCTCAGCTCCATTTAGTGGCCATAATGCTGTATTTTTTCCATCCAATTACCCATTAAATTCTGGAATCCGACGTGACCATGTTTTGTGGTGCAGTGTAACTATACACTGAGTGGCCAGAATATTATGACCACCCCATCAGTACTTCGTTGGGCCGCCTCGTGACTCCACGAGATGGTGAAAGGTGATGCGAGGAATCTGACACGGCACTGTTGCCCTTCTGTTGTCTTGTACCAGTCTTGCCCCTCCCCCGTTCTGCCCTAACATTGACTAGTCGCTGACGGCCACAATTCGCACGTTCAGACCCAGATTTTCGGCTGACAGTCCGGTCTTTAAACACTTTAACAACAGCTGCTCTTGAACATGTAAAGAATTCTGCTGTTTTGCTGATACTCGCTCCATGGCTCCGAGCGCCAACAATCATCCCGCGTTCAAAGGCTGTTACATCGCGTTGTTTCCCCGAATCTTCAGAAACAAATCACTTCTACTGTCGTGGTAAACAACCTGCTTCCCTATTTATAGTGGTCTGGCCCTCTAGCAACTTCAGCGCCAAATTATAGCTAATTTGCCTACAAACGTCAGGTGGTCATAATAATCTGGCCACTCAGTGTAGGTGTAACATGAAACATGGTCAGAAAGGTGGACTTAGCCTTGAAGTTCAGTTGAATGTCAATTGTTCATGCCGTTAGTTTCTGAATGCGGTCGCCTCCTCGTTTAAATTCGGCGCCCGGCTCCTACTGTCTCTGCAGAAAAAGTCCACTGTGGTCTCCTCTTATTCCACGCCGGTGTCATTCCGTAACTTTCCCTTAATTGAAATTGGGATCCTGATCTCAGCGATACCACGGGAAGCCGCGCAGTCACTAACCATCCCTGAGAAATATGAAGAAACCGTGAAGTTAATTAGGGAGATGGCGCGATACGGGGCAACTGTCACTTAAAAAGGAAAACATAAACAGTTATGTGGAACCCTCCGGGTGATAAACACGCTCAGCCAACACTGCCGGCCGGTGGAACTGCATTCTGATGTTATATTTGATATTCTGCGGGCCAGCGGGAGGCGGCGGAGGGAATTTCAGCATTGTGTTTGTATTGAATTTAGATTTTATCTGGTTGGCTGTGACCTTGTTTGTTATTTTTTTCAGCAGATCGTTATCTCGGCGCAGCTTTTATTTTTCTAGGTCTACAAAGCAGATGCAGGATTCTTCCCGGGATCTATAGGACAATACGTAACAATGCACCATCATAACTGACATATTGCGCAAAATAAATACTAGTGGACAGGGCTGACCCTATAACAAGGCAGCCACGGGTGGCATCTCTTTGGGTCACGTTGGGGGGCAGCAGGCAGAAATGCGCGGCCTCTCTGCTGAACAGTTTTTGAAGTGTGTCTGCTGCCCCCTTTCCGGGCAAAGCTTCGGCGTTTGCTAAGGGCCATACAAATCTCCCCGCCCGCCTCTTAGCAATCTGGGATGTTTTTTCTGGCGTCCCATCTAGCTCCTGGCAACTAGTGACATTACTGGATGCCAGGAGCTGGACGGGACGCCGACCAGAGAAGTGGAGTCACTCCTGCACACCTGTGGGGGGAAGAAGGGGGTGCTGGTGGAGAGTGACCCCACCCTGGTGTGCAGGAGTGACTCCACTACTATGGCCGGTGTTCTATCGGAAACTCCAACTCGTCAAAATCTCCAACGACCTCACTGCCGGGTACTTGCAAGTTGGAGATTTCAACCAGACGGCGTTAGACTGCAAAACACGAAGACTGACGGGGCTTCTGTACAGCTGCATTTTAACAATATTCAGCAGGTGGCAAACTCGACGAGTATTCTGAAAACGCTATGCGCGCATGCGCACCTGTATAGAGCTCCAGTCTTTCTGAGCACTGGAAGTGAGGTAGTTGGAGATCTCGATGAGTTGGAGCTTTCGATAGAACATCGGCGTCCCATCCAGCTCCGGGCAACAAGGATCGGGACAGCCCTGTTAGTGAATCATGGTGCGAAGGGTTAAACTAATATTTAAGACCATTTGGAAATAAATACAATTGATTCAGTTATGCATTCGTTAGCTTAACCATTCAATGACTTGACTATGTCGTTGTGATAAATCCCCTTTAAGGGATAATTCTCATCTTATTCTGAATATTAACAGACCTGTCAGCTGTCATAACAGAACGATGTCACGGCGCACCTCCATAACTAAGACAAATGATTCTGCCAATTTGGATGGATTTACGAGTTCTCTGCTCCCCCTGCGGCGTGCAGATCTTCACTTCTGCAAGTTAAAAGCTTTCTGCTAATCAATTCCATTTATGGAGGACTCCGAAATCAATTCCCTTTGCTTTTCCTTTTTCCCATCAGAAAGCCTGCAGTGAGATGCCGCTCCCCAGACGCTTTTCTTCCCGTTGCGAAAACGAGAGCGGCGTTTTTTGCGGATGGAGCTGCAGTCTTTTCTTTTTGATGCGTTAAAATGACAGTCGGCGCACCTAGGCCTCCCAGGAGCCGAGATGTCGTCTTCGGCTTCCTTGGTTTCATCTTGACAGGCTAGACAGAAACCCGCGCTCGCCATTTTTCACACGCTCTCCACTTTTTTTTTTAGCGAAAGTTTGAAAATACTTTTTGGAGCGCCTCTCAGCCGACTAGCAGCAGCATTACTATTACTAATATTTTCTTATGGAGTAAAAACCAAACTACAGAGCTATTATATACACTATATTGCTAAACGTATTGGGACGCCTTTACACGCACATGAACTCTAATGGCATCCCAGTCTTAGTCCGTAGGGTTCAGTATTGGATTGGCTCCGCCCTTTGCCGCTATAACACCTTCAACTCTTCTGGGAAGGCATCCACAAGGTTTAGGGGGTGTGTCTATGGGAATGTTGGACCATTTGTGAGGTCAGGTACTGATGTTGGAGGAGAAGGCCGGGCTCGCAGTCTCCGCTCTAATTCATCCCAAAGGTGTTCTATCGGGTTGATGTCAGGACTCTGTGCAGGCCAGTCACGTTCTTCCACCCCTCCCCCCAAACTTCCCCATCCATGTCTTTATGGACCTTGCTTTGTGCACTGGTGCGCAGTCATGTTGGAACAGGAAGGGGCCGTCCCCAAACTGTTCCCACAAAGTTGGGAGCATGAAATTGTCCAAAATGTCTTGGTATGCTGATTCCTTAAGAGTTCACTTCACTGGAACTAAGGGGCCAAGCCCAACCCCTGAAAAACAACCCCACACCATAATCCCCCCTCCACCAAACTTTACATTTGGCACAATGCAGTCAGGCAAGTACCGTTCTCCTGGCAACCGGCAAACCCAGACACGTCCATCGGATTGCCAGACAGAGAAGCGTGATTGGTCACTCCAGAGAACACGTCTCCACTTCTCTAGAGTCCAGTGGCGGCGTGCTTTACACCACGGCATCCCACGCTTTGCATTGCACTTGGTGATGTAAGGCTTGGATGCAACTGCTCGGCCATGGAAATCCATTCCATGGGGCCCGGCGACGGGGGGAGTGGAGGTAAGGAGTGTGACCAGCCCACCTGAGGTTGACCCTGCAGAGCCCACCTTAGAGAGTCTATGGTGGGCTCTGCAGGGTCACCCTCAGGTGGGCTGTGTGGGATCTCAATTGGGCTCGGCAAGGGGTGTAACTAGAGATCAAAGGGGCCCCATATAAAATTTTGCTACGGGGCCCTGTGATTTCTAGTTACGCCCCTGTGTATAAGCCTTCAAAATGGGGTCAATTGATTTTCAATGTTCTACCCCCATCGACTTGCATTGAGTTTGAATTCAAAAGTGGGGTGTTCGGCTCATCAATACCCCAAAAACAACAAGCTCGCATTGCTCGGAGGATCTTTAGAACTGCGGCGGAACTCCCCGATCACCGGCACATCATACACGGCCATGATTCCCCTGCGAGGAGCGGTTGTGCAACGTCGGAACTCCCCGATCACCGGCACATCATACACGGCCATGATTCCCCTGCGAGGAGCGGTTGTGCAACGTCGGAACTCCCCGATCACCGGCACATCATACACGGCCATGATTCCCCTGCGAGGAGCGGTTGTGCAACGTCGGAACTCCCCGATCACCGGCACATCATACACGGCCATGATTCCCCTGCGAGGAGCGGTTGTGCAACGTCGGAACTCCCCGATCACCGGCACATCATACACGGCCATGATTCCCCTGCGAGGAGCGGTTGTGCAGCGTTGGAACTCCCCGATCACGGCACATCATACACGGCCATGATTCCCCTGCGAGGAGCGGTTGTGCAGCGTCGGAACTCCCCGATCACCGGCACATCATACACGGCCATGATTCCCCTGCGAGGAGCGGTTGTGCAGCGTCGGAACTCCCCGATCACCGGCACATCATACACGGCCATGATTCCCCTGCGAGGAGCGGTTGTGCAGCGTCGGAACTCCCCGATCACCGGCACATCATACACGGCCATGATTCCCCTGCGAGGAGCGGTTGTGCAGCGTCGGAAACTCCCCGATCACCGGCACATCATACACGGCCATGATTCCCCTGCGAGGAGCGGTTGTGCAGCGTTGGAAACTCCCCGATCACCGGCACATCATACACGGCCATGATTCCCCTGCGAGGAGCGGTTGTGCAGCGTTGGAAACTCCCCGATCACCGGCACATCATACACGGCCATGATTCCCCTGCGAGGAGCGGTTGTGCAGCGTTGGAAACTCCCCGATCACCGGCACATCATACACGGCCATGATTCCCCTGCGAGGAGCGGTTGTGCAGCGTTGGAAACTCCCCGATCACCGGCACATCATACACGGCCATGATTCCCCTGCGAGGAGCGGTTGTGCAGCGTTGGAAACTCCCCGATCACCGGCACATCATACACGGCCATGATTCCCCTGCGAGGAGCGGTTGTGCAGCGTTGGAAACTCCCCGATCACCGGCACATCATACACGGCCATGATTCCCCTGCGAGGAGCGGTTGTGCAGCGTCGGCTTGATGATAATTAGGGAAAGTCATTTGATACAATGTAACACATTGGCTTTTACATAAGCTGCATCTGCTGGAACTTTTCCTGACTGTATAATGAAATGTGTCTCTTCACAAATGGCGGCCTTTCCCCCGAGGTCACGTCTCCTAAAGGGCATTCTACTGACATGTAAAGAACGACAGCTGGAGTTTCATCGTTTAAAATGTAATGAAAATCAGCAGCACACAAAAGATGATTAATAAGCTCGGGCAAATGGGTTTTATATTAGAGGAACACAACAAACGCCAACCCTTCACATTTCTGTATTTGGCTCTAAACCTTTTTTGTTCTTTAACCACTTCAGGACCGCAATACTGATATAACCGGTGCGGTCCTGACGTGGTTATGCCAAGATCACTGCTGTCGCAGCCAGGGGTGTCCTTAGCCTTTTCATTGCCTGAGCTGGGGCTGGGGGGTGGTGGGGTGGGGTTGCTGGTTTCTGTGCATACTAATGCACCCTCCAGCACACCTTAGGTATACACTGCTGCAGTGGCTGATCTCCCCTCTGATCACTGACCCTGGAAGCAACTAGGATTTTGTCACTTCCGGTTTCAGGCTGACAATTCTCTGGCTGCTATGGCTGGGAAAGTAGCTGGGGAAGCACGATCTGTCCTTCATCGGCTTCACTGGGGTCCATAGGTGACATTAGGGGTCTGATAGACCCATGATGTCTCCATAAAGAGGACCTGTCACTTGCTCTGTGCTATCACATAGGGGGTTCTGCGGCTCTCATATACAGTATGAATCTGTCATCTGTGTATTTAGCTGTTTGCCTGGAGTTTAGCTTTCCAGTAACCCTCTTCTCTCTATATTTTATTTTCTGTGACAGTCTAAAAACTGTGGGCACTCCAAAAGTACAACTGAAGCAAAAACTTTTACAAATCTTTTTGGATGGCGTGGAGAGGGATTAGAACACCTGCCAGGTTTTTATTGCTGTCTGTGTCCCTGTTAGGTCAGGAGAAGATGTCAGGGCCGGCAACACATGGGGGAGCAGACAGCACATTGCAGGAGGGGGTCCTTTGGAAGGTCAGTCGGCCACAATGTGCTAATATGCTGAGCACGTTATGGCAGATACCTCCCGAATTTTTTATATGACTACTGGTGCTGCTGCTTTTTTTTCCCTGGGGTTCAGCGTCAAAGTCTAACCCCTCCTATTCTGGGTCCAGCGCCCCTCTGTTACATCCACCATAGAGAGCAATCACGGGCATCCCCCTAATGAGGCAGTCTGAGGCAGTAGCATCTCATTGGAGGGGTGGCAGCATGGCCGGCTAACCGCTCGGTTGCCCGCCATCTCCTCCCTGGCTGATACGTTGGGACAACGCTCCCCCCCCCTTCTCCTCGGCGCCACAGGTGGCCAATAAGGTAGGGACGGCCCTGTGAACAATCACTGCTGGAAATGACTAGACCTGCAGCAGCCAGAACCTGGATCACAATAACCAATCAGCTTCTAGCTTCAGCTGGTACAGATGAGCTTTGAAAATGCAAGCTGGAAGCCGATTGGCTGCCTTGCACAGCTGCTCCAGTCTGAGTAAATTCCCCTCAATGTGTATTTGTACATTGTGTCATTCGCTTCCCATGGCGGGAAGGTTTGGTTCATTCTGATGCGTCCGCAGTCTGCGGTAATGGAAGGTGTCCGGGGAGCCGCTTGTGTTATTGGTGTGAATTCTTCCTCCATCTTCAGGTTCACTGACGTCCTGATACGGTTCTAGTTTCCTCCGTCACCGGGGACGTCAGCGCGATACATTAAGGACGAGAAGCGGAATGTAACGATTCATTTTTTGCTCCGTTTCTAACCAGATCTGTGAACAGCGAATGTGTCCGCGCATTAGACGCACCACTGAACACATTGATTTCACATTCCACCTACATTCCCCGCGCGTGTGTAAATAACTGGATCACTGAGTACACAACGGACACACGGAGGTCACTCTGCACCTCTCCCCCTAAACATCCTTTATTTCTGAGCACCAAAAAAAGTGCAACTTCAGCCAGAAGATGATTTCTTTGAGGTTTTGTTTTTTCTAGCTGCAGGAATCCTCACCGGGGAGACCTTCTCTTCAGTCTTATATCTGACCTCCGCCCTTCTCTTCAGTCTTCTATCTGACCTCCGTCCTTCCCTTCAGTCTTCTATCTGACCTCCGTCCTTCCCTTCAGTCTTCTATCTGACCTCCGTCCTTCCCTTCAATCTTATATCTGACCTTCGTCCTTCCCTTCAGTCTTCTATGTGACCTCCTAAAATAAGATGTGTAATGGAAATTGAAAGGTGGGGCAGGTGTTAAATGCTCGTTTGGCTAGGGCAGGGGTAGGCAACCTTGGCACTGTAGCAAACTACAAATCCAATCATGCTTCTGCCACTGGGAGTCATGGCTGTTGCTGTCAATCTTGCGATGCCTCATGAGATTTGTAGTTCCACAACAGCTGGAGTGCCGAGGGGGGAGGATTAAATACAAAAACATATTCTTCACTCTTCCGGAAGTCATCCCTCTCCTCCGCTGTCCAATGCTACGGAATGTGGGCGGAGCTTCGCCATCCTCCCGTACAATGCTGGACTGCTGGCAGAATGACAATGGAGAGATGCGACCAGCCATGCAGTGAGTTCAAGCTGCTTTGGGGGGGGGTCCAGTGGCATAGAGAGGAGGAAGTCTGCGCTGGTGAGAAATAAAGTAAGGACTTTTAGTGATTTCTTCCCCTCTAGCTAAATGTGCATTTAACCCATGCATGCTTTCCCTCCCCCCCCCCTTTGAACATACCAATAACATTTCTTATGTTAGACCCGTTGATGTCATCATTGGGTCCCTGTGCTTCTCTATGCAATGCCGGCAGATTTTTAGGAATGTTCCTGCCCTGACCCAGCTCGCCTTTTTAGCTCATTGGCTCCTTACAAAATATTTTCTGGTTCTCAAACATAAGTTTCTTGCAGTATCCGAGCTCCCGCCGCGCCTCCCAATGTTCCCGCTCGCTCCTTCACCTCCCGCGTCGCCGAAAACTCATTTCTCGACTTCCTGACCTCCGGCGAATCTTCCTTTTCATCATCTACCTTAGAAAATCTATTCCATTGTTCTGCCTCCGATCTGTGCGTTCGGCGCTGCTTGCTTTATTGGTGGTATAGAGTTTTCACCCGGCGTGCGTCTGTACGTGCGGCGGCCGGATTATCCCGTTCTGCGCTCATTAGAACTTTGCAGGCCGTCTCTCTCTCTCCTCGCAGCCGCGCACGACGAGGACTTCAATTTGCAGTTTAATTAATATTTCAAATGAATCTGTACTGGTCAGCTTATTCCATACTGGTCATCTTAGTCCATACTGGTCAGCTTATTCCATACTGGTCATCTTAGTCCATGCTGGTCATCTTAGTCCATACTGGTCATCTTAGTCCATACTGGTCATCTTAGTCCATACTGGTCATCTTAGTCCGTACTGGTCATCTTAGTCCATACTGGTCATCTTATTCCATACTGGTCATCTTAGTCCATACTGGTCATCTTAGTCCGTACTGGTCATCTTATTCCGTACTGGTCATCTTAGTCCGTACTGGTCATCTTAGTCCGTACTGGTCATCTTAGTCCGTACTGGTCATCTTAGTCCGTACTGGTCATCTTAGTCTGTACTGGTCAACTTAGTCCGTACTGGTCATCTTAGTCCGTACTGTTCATCTTAGTACGTACTGGTCATCTTAGTCTATACTGGGCCTCTTAGTCCATACTGGCCATCTTATTCTGTACTGGTCATCTTATTCCGTACTGGTCCTCTTAGTCCGTACTGGTCCTCTTAGTCCGTACTGGTCCTCTTAGTCCGTACTGGTCCTTTGAATTGGAAATTTGCAAATTTGGAGAAAATTTGTGTAAAAAAATTGGATTTGTTTGAATTTGGTTGCATCTGAATGTCCAAATTTAAAGAAATTCATCCAAATTTCAATTCAGAACAAAATGAAACTCACTTGTCTACGCAACAGCCTTCCCCTAATAATGAATGGAGGGCCAGGAAGAGGGATTACTTATATGATACAAATGTATATTAATCAGGGGGGGGGGGATTGCAGAAAGAAAATCCTTCCTTTAAAGGGAAACATGTTTAAAGAAGAAGTCCGGGAAAATGTAAAACTTACCCTTGTCATGGGGCTACCCCAGCACGGCAAGGGTTAAGTGCTCGCTTTGTCTAGGGGGCTTAAGAAAAAGCAGATATATTCATCTGGTCCTCAGTCCCGCCGGAGCTTCTAGAACGATCCCCACAGCCTCTTCTCCCCTGGGCTCTGGCAGTCTAAGGACCGCTGACGTCATCGTGTCTAATACTGGTCCATTGACTTGCATTAGACATGAATTAAAATTCGGATGAATTTCTTTGTATTCGGATGCGTTCGAATTTCCAAATGGCAACAATAACGAATTCCAAGTTAGGTCTGGTAGGAATTTGGGGGGACCCTCCACATGTTTAGGGCATGTGGCCTGGTATGGTACAGGAAGAGGGGAGGCGCATGATCATGGACCGAACGCCCGACAGTATCAGGAGCGAGAGGAGGGGCGGCCGCATACCTTATCCCGCCGGTGTGACTGTCCCCTCCTCTCTCTGCCAGCGTCCATCACAAAGATGGCCGCCGGCAGGTATCAGGACAAGGCCGCGTGTGCGCGATGATGTCATCGCGCACGCGCGTGATGGCGAGTCGGCGGGTTGACACCGGTAACCGCTCCGGGTGTCACCCAGCCTCGGGAGGCCCCTGGGATGTAGTATTATGTTTTGAGCACTAGGTGGCGCTGTGGTGCAAAGCTAGTCTGTATGCTATTTGTGTTTGTGCATACTTGTCTGTGATACACAGGAAGTTATATCTGTATATAAGTTTTACTCTCCATGATCTTTATGGATTCCTGTTTGATGCTCTATTCCTGTATACATGTATGCAACGTTCTTCTAAGCAACTAAATTGTAGTTAAACATTCCTCAAGATTTCAGTGCTTCATCTAAACACATAACTCCCCTAAAATTCCTACCACAGGTATAAGGGCCTGTAGTCTTGTAGGACTTGTAGTTCCACGTGCCGTTCCTTGCACCACCACGGCAGCTGGTAGCATCCACTGGGAGACCTTGTGACAGGGTGACAACACAGGAGAACAATTGGGAGATAGGGACAGAGCATTGTCACTCTATGACAGGGGTCAGCAACCTTAAACACTCAAAGAGCCATTTGGACCCATTACCCACAGAAAAAAAAAACCACTGGGAGCCACAAAACCCTTTTGACATCTAAAATGAAGATAACGCGGCATATATCGGTTTTTATCTTTATGCTATGTATAGCATGTATATAGGTATATGTGGGCTTAGTAATGCACTGGACTCAGGGCTTCGTAACGCACTGGACTCACGGCTTCCCTGGGACCCCGCAGAGCCCACCCGAGAGTGACCCTGCAGAGCACACCATAGACCCTGCACTGCCTCATATTCCACCGGGGGGTGCACAGGACCGGACCTCACTGGGCCCCCCACAGCCTCAGGCCCCGAGGCCCTGGTGGTAGTTCTACCCCTGGACAGAGAGCCACAGCAGAGGGATGAAAGAGCCACATGCGGCTCCGGAGCCGCAGGTTGCTGACCCCTGCTCTATGACAAGGAAGTGCCGGAACAAGGGCCTTTGTGGCAGGATCACCAGGGATTACTTTAATGCAGATTTTAAAATTAATTAAATGACATTAACATGTTAAGCCTTGTGTGAAATTGTACTGATTTACAAGGACTTTGGGGGTGATTTATTAAGCGTTTGCCTAGCATATAGCTGAGCGACTGATATGCAATGAATGTTACTGCCACTAGATGGAGCTGAGGAGCATAGGAAATTCCAGTGCTCTTTGGCTCCATCTAGTGGCAGTAATGAGGTGCGAATGCCGTTCGTCCAGCTATATGCTGGACAAACGCTTCATAAGTCAGCCCATTTAAACCCACATTATTTAATAGAATGCAGAAGCAGGTGTGAAGGCCATGCAGTGTATAATGGGCTGTGGGCTGTGTGATGGATGCGGTAGAGGCCCATTGATCCGCCTTATAAAGAGTTCAAGTAACATCTGCTGTAAATTAGAATGGAGTTTATCATCTCTGTTATCTGTACTTTTGTCTGCGCTAACTCAATCAATGAGATCCTGCACCAGTGCCCCCCCCACATCTCACAAGGAATGCCATTGATTGGGCAACATGACCAAGAACACTGCAAGGACATGACTGCTAGACGGGCATCATTAAAGGATGGATTTCTGTGAACTTGACTGGAATCAGCAATAATTTGAAGGGGAACAATGAAGAAAGCACAACATTCATTAAAGAGAACCTGTCACTGGATTATTCATGTCAATGGAAATCTTCCCATAAGATGATATGTACATTTTATATATTTTATCCCTGGTATGTACCTGTAAAATCCTTCTCTGTGTAGGCTTATAAAATCCTCCAGGCTGCTGCTGGGTGCTGCCATCTTGGATGTGATGTCAGCAGCCCCGGCAGACTCTCTATAGTAATACCCTTCACTCTTCCTCTGGCAGATACATCAGATGTTTTGTAAGGAGGTAAAGGGAGGGGTGGAGACAATGCTAATCAGGGTCTGATTCCTGTGGCAGCGTTGTCAGCCCTCCACACACACACGGGCCATGTTCCCGTAGTCCAGCATAGTCAGCAGTATGGTCTTCTGCTGAATCAGCACAATCCGCAGGCAGCTTAACTCTCCAATAAGATACAGGAGTTTAAACCAATGCAGTTTTACTTCTCAGAGTATCGTACAGAGGGTGTTTTGCAGTCTCCTGAAGTGTAAAAAGACAATGCTCTTCCTAGCCTATGTTTGCTATGAAGGCTATCACTAAACTGAGGACACATGGAGAAGGATGGGAGGGTCAATCTAAGACTATACCAACTGACTCAAAACAGGAAGGGAGAACCAACCACTAGATGTCAGGCTTATTCTACAACATTAAAAATATACAATGTAACGCAGTGTGATGGCACTAAACTGTGGAAACATGGAGAAGGTTGGGAAGGTCTATATAAGACTATAACAACTGTCTCCAAATAGGAAGGGAGAACAGAGGGTGGTACCAAATGTACAAGTTGTAGTAGCTCTAATCAACCACTAGATGTCAGACATGTACAATGTAATGCAGTGTGATGGCACTAAACTGAGGAAGCATGGAGAAGGATGGGAGGGTCAATCTAAGACTATACCAACTGACTCAAAACAGGAAGGGAGAACAGAGGGATATACCAAATGCACAAGTTGTAGCAGTGGTAACCAACCACTAGATGTCAGGCTTATTCCACAACATTAATAGTATACAATGTAACGTTGTGAAATGGTACTAAACTGTGGAAACATGGAGAAGGATGGGAGGGTCAATCTAAGACTATACCAACTGACTCAAAACAGGAAGGGAGAACAGAGGGATATACCAAATGCACAAGTTGTAGCAGTGGTAACCAACCACTAGATGTCAGGCTTATTCCACAACATTAATAGTATACAATGTAACGTTGTGAAATGGCACTAAACTGAGGAAACATGGAGAAGGATGGAAGGGTCTATCTAAGGCTATACCAGCTGACTCTATATAGGAAGGGAGAACAAAGGGCTATACCAAATGTACAAGCTGTAGTAGCTCTAATCAACCACTAGATGTCAGGCATATGCCACAACATTAACAATATACAATGTAACACAGTGTAATGGCAATAGTAGAAAATGAGTGCAGGTGGGACCCAGCAGCTGCAATAGATGTCTTACTGAACGGACAAGAACTCATCAGCCCAATGATAAAGGGTTAGAGAATAGAATGCAACAATAATTGGTGCGAAAACTATTGGTCTAGGTCTTTGCAATGTAGGTTAGGTGCACCCAGGATCTTTTTGTTGTAAACATGCAAGATTCTACCATTGTTTGGTATCTATACAGTGTGTGTGTGTGTGTGTGTGTGTATATATATATATATATATATATTAGGGTTGCACAGATACCAAGTACAGTACTCGGTGCGAGTACATGTACCGATACTTTTGAGCTCCAAGACTAGACTAGAGAAAAATTCAAAAATTAGGAGGCCGCTGTCATTTGTAAGGAGCACACGGAGCTCCCGGGATTTGTACATCTCTGTTTTAATGTACGATTTTATTTTTATAAATATAAATAAAGGGATGCACTGATACCAGTTTTGCGAGTACGAGTACTGATACATTTTTGTTTAGTGTCATGTGACAGTTTCTCTAAAACAATACAGACTAATGATTTCAGGACGGTGGTGGAGCGCCAGAGCCCGGTCCCAGCTGCAACCGCTGCAACCCTGGTAGTTCTCATGAAAATGCCGAGTATCTGCACTGGTACTCAAAAAGTATCTGCGCATCTCTAATATATATATAGTATTAGGCAAACATGTATCAACAGACTCAGCTTGCTGCAAATTAGAGATATGATACAAAGTGGCCATCGCCTGTAATCAGCAGCAGGGGTGAGATTACATGCTACTTCTACCCGTACACAATCATGCTCACTTCCTGCCTCATACATTGAATTCGGGGCTGACACGTCTGGTGTACATGCTTAGAGAACGCAGCGAGGGCTTCGCATTTATAGAAGCGCTGACTCTCTGTGAGATCTAAATCTACATTCTGCATTTATTGGGCGTCTGCTGCTTGTTGGCAAACATTTAGCACCAGCTGTATATCCTGACAGAATGTTTATACAGCAATATTCCAGCCCGGAACGCATGCTGAAGGGAAATATCACAATCTGAAAAAAAAAGAGGAGATTCTCCTCGCGGCCACCTGACCGGGCTCGTCATTGGCTGCCATCCTGCGTCGGGGCGGGGGACTCTTACATCAAGGATAATAAAATGAAAAATAAGTAGGTTGTGTTTACATTGAATACATAGCAGATCGTTGGGTGTGGCCAATATCTCCACCTAGGATTTAACAAAATGACCATAGACTTAAAGATGCCCGTAGGACGTACTTCCTCCCTGAAACAATTTGACTCAGCCCTGTGAATACGCACTTCCTGGTGTCACCGCTGTCACAGAGCCGGCCGTCTGAACTACAACTCAACGTCTGAACAATGTAACATTATCACTGCTTGCTGGGAGCAATGCATGATGGGATATGTAGTCTTGAGAAATGGAGATTGCATCCCATTGAGCAGCGGGGAAAGAGACGCAAAGCACGCTGGGAATCCGGGAAGTTGTTGGAAGTGATGGGCAGACGTAAGGCAGCGCTCACTACATAAAAGTTTTTTTTTTTTCAAGTAAGCTTTGATTGTATTATCAACAACAACAACTCTACTATGTATTCACATACACACCACCCCCCTGAACTCAGTCCCACCCGTCTTATCTGAATCTCAGGGTGCTTCTTGCTTCAGGTTGTAGTCATTGTTCAAATGCACAATAAGAATAGGTGTTGGTCTGGAACAGGGACATGCAAACTCCAGCCCTCCATCTGTGGTGCAACTACAAGTCCCATGAGGCATTGCAAGACTCTGACAGACACAGGTATGACTCCTAGAGGCAGATGCATGATGGCATTTGTAGTTTCACCACAGCTGGAGGGTCGGAGTTTGCTAGAAAGTCGACAATGCATTTAAAAACAAAGCATAAGCTAACATTAAATGTTGGGTTTTAGGTTGGCTGAATACTTGAGCGGATTTACTGAAAGGCAGAAAATAAACTTCACATAGGGCCGGTGTGCACGTGAAGCTTCTCTTTGCCAATGCCGGCAGCTGGTAGAGCTCCAATAATCGTATTGCCTGGCACACAGAGAATTGTGTTTTCCTTCCAAGGGAGAAACACCTGCGCGCGTCCGCTTCTTTAACGTGTTTTTTTATTTTTACCTCTTTTTGTAACGTGTGCGGTTTTGTTCCAGTCGCTCCCAATCTGCTCACACAGTGGTGGGTTTATTTGGAGTCCCGGGGTGTCGTTTTGTGACTGTTGTTTGATATTAACATTTGTGAAAGAGAGACGATGGGAACAGTGCCCCCCCCCCCTCACCACTGTTGACTGGAGGGATCAGGTGCTAATACTATTGGTCCATGGGACCAGATCACAGTGCTGTCGGCGTTAGCGGTTGCTAGGGGAGAAAGCTGTCCTCAGAAGAATCCACCAGGGCATCCTACAGATCCTAAACCCTCTCTCTCCTGTTGACCTTTGCAAATAAATACCCCAAAAGACGCTGAGATTCGAGTCCATTCTGTCCATGAGTGTCGGTGTGCTGTTGCTGATCAAAGGGGACCGGTGGTTGGAGCATGTAGGAGAACCCATTTCGTTCTCCTTCGGGGGTGAGCGCTACACGAAAAATGTAACAAACGCACATTTTTTATTAATTAGTTGTTGGCACATTTCATATTTTTATTAAATGGGGGAATGTGTCTTTAAAGGACACCTACACTAGACATGTAAGCTGCAGAAAAATTCGGTTTGGTTCATATATTTCGTTATTCCGGTTTCGGGATTCGGATCCGATATTCAATACGGTTCGGGTTTCGTACGAAAACCGAATTTTCATTAGTTTTGGATGAGTTTATGAATATTCGTTACGAATGCCACAGAAAACACTATACAGGTATTAATACTAAAGCTGAGGCTCCCAGACCCGAATGGCATTTGGGATCCGAATTTCCGAATTACATTTGGGAGCTCCTGAATGCCATTCGGGTCTGGGAGCCTCAGCTTTAGTAATATATGTATATGGCTCCTAGACCCGAATGGCATTCAGGAGCTCCCAAATGTCATTCGGAAATTCGGATCCCAAATGCCATTCGAGTCCGGAAGCCTCAGCTTTAGTAATATATGTATACAGCATACTATATATGGCTTCCCCCGCTGTACATTTAGCTCTGCTTGCCCACAGCAGGGCTAAACGTAGAAAACTACCCGTCCGGCGTCAAGAACTGCATGTCTTGGGCATCAGGAGATATAAATTCCACAACCCTGCTGGCCCCTCCCACCAGCCATGATCTGTCTGCATTGCAAAGAGAAGTACCAGGACCCAATGATGAGATATCTGGCCCTGCAATAAGGCACATTATATGTATATACTGTATATGGCTCCCATGTTGCCGTAACGAAAATTCGTGTTCAGACCCATTCAGATGCATTAAACCGAAAAACACATCTGATTGGCCAGAAAAGTCACATGTCCCATTCAATTTAGTTTTTTGAATGAATTTCGGACAGGATCCGGAAACGGAAATGTGGATGTGGACACATTTGGTTGCATTGGGATTCGTAAATTCTGATGTGTCTGAATGTCCTAATTTTGGAAAATTCATCCGAATTTTGATTCGGAACGAAACGAATCGCACATGTCTAACCTACGCTGACAGAGATATGGAGTCCTTTGTTGACCTGTACTGAAAATGTGAATGCAAATGGCCCACAGTGCATATAAGACCCAATTTTTCCCCCCTTTAAATGGAGACACAACAGGAAGTGAGTGGATTTTATAAAAACAATGTTTTGCCTTATGAAGAATAGATTTAAATGTGAGTTCTGTGCCTGGAGTTTAGTAAACGCATAATTGTTAGCATAATGCACAATGTGTGATTGTAGAACACATTCATCTCCGCTTCAATTTCTGAGCACCAGTATGTGTCTGAGCAGAGACATAGAACATGACGGGGTGGTGTCAGTATCTTATGTCTGACATTTGGCGTCGGCATGGCACTGGCCCGGCACAGCAGATGCTTAATCTGTGCTGCACATAAAATCCAGCGAGCACTTGTGATATTATAACCCGGAGTGCGCAAAAGCTGGATAGCTTCTAACCGCCATTGTGCCAGAGACAATCTGAAGCTTGCCGCTGTGCCAGAGACCCCCATCTGATCCTTCATACAGAGAAGCAAGAAAACCATCAATGTGCTCCATGCTGCTCCTAATATCTGCAGTAGCTGCTTCCCTTCGCTTGTCAAGCTGTTCCATTGCTATTGCTGTGCTCCTCGGCTCCCTCTAGTGGCCATAATGAGGTAGGAATGGTAAGGTCAGATTTTCGCAGAACAAACGGCTCTGCGAACGTTTTATACATACACCTTCAGCTGCCATGTAAAAGGTGATGTCTAGACTTTTGCTGTACCTTTAAGAAGGAAGAGGTTGCCTCCAGGTGAGCTGCCCTATAGTATGGAAACTCGGATAGATCAGAGTTGGGGGCCGCATTTATCAGAGGTGCTTTCAAACGGCAGCGTGGTCCCACAGGTATCTGCAAATGTATGCAGCTAAAACAATCTTGGTGATGGACGCCGGCAGAGAGAGGAGGGGACGCTCACCCGGTGGGATGAGGTATGCTGCTGGGTCCACTCCTCTCTCCTGACACTGTCGGGCTCTCGGTCCATGACCGAGTGCCCGACATTTTAGAGGGGATGACACCAAAATGACTGTCAGTCATTTTGGTGTCACTCCTCCAATGGTGTCACCCGGGTGCAGGTCGCACCCCCCTTGTGAAGCCACTGATTACAGTATATGTCATTGCTAAATCTTTAATGATTTTAAGCACTTTGCTTCCTATTATGAACCATCTGCACCACTATAAATGATACACAATCCTATTAAAAGTGACATTAAAGTCACACATATTTTTCTCCACCCCCCCATGCTGCTTTAAGGACTTACCTTAAATGATGCCTCTGGATCCAATCATCTTCTTCTTTCCTGTTGTTTTCAGGAGTCCCTCCAGCGCTAGCGCCGGTCTCTGATCCAGCGCTGACTGCCGTGTCTTCTGTGTCCCACAGATTCTGTCCGCGTGCGCGCTCCCGGGCGGCCTGCACTGACTTACACTGTGTCTCTCCTCTTCTCCTGATCGAAGATCTCTACTGCGGATGCGCCAGCCCCAGAAACCTTTGCGGGCGCCCAAGATCCTTCAGACTTTCGGACGGGAGCGAGTGGCTGAAACACAGGTAGTACCTATTTGGTAACTTTTTTATTTTTTTAATATTTTTTGGGCTAGCAAGCAGTAGATATATGCAAAAAAAGAAAAAGAGAGTTTAATTGTACTTTAAGCACACAAATATACACCGGCCACTTTATTAGGTACACCTTGTACTAGGTATTAGAATCGGCTTGGATCCCCTTTTGCCTTCAGAACTGCCTTCATTCTTCATGGCATAGATTCAACAAGGTTGAAACAACATTCCTTAGAGATTTTGGTCCATACTGGCATCACGCAGTTGCTGCAGATTTGTCAACTGCACATCCCTGATGCGAATCTCCCATCCCACCACATCCCAAAGGTGCTCTATTGGATGGAGATCTGGTGACTGTGGAGGCCATTGGAGTACAGTGAACTAATTGTCATGTTCAAGAAACCAGTTTGAGATGATGTGAGCTTTGTGACATGGCGCATTATCCTGCTGGAAGTAGCTATCAGAAGATGGGTACACTGTAGTCATAAAGGGATGGATATGGTCAGCAACAATACTTAGGTAGGCCGTGGCATTTAAACGATGCACAGTTGGTACTATGGGGCCCAAAGTGTGCCAAGAAAATATCCCCCACACCAGAGCCGTAGCTAGTTCCTTTTGCACCCGAGGCAAGAACAGAAACTTGTGCCCCCAACAGACATGTGCGGTATGTGACATAATACGTCCCGCCTCAAGGATGGCAGCGTGCATGCGCAGAATTTCTGAATTGTCCAAATCCAAAATAGCATAAAAATTTGTTTCGTTTGAGGAAACTAATGAAAACATTTTTAGTTTCCGTACATTGCGTCCGAAATGAATTCTTAGTCTTTGCACATGTCTAGTAATATGTGTGCATGAGTGTGTGTGTGGGGGGGTTCAATTTATTTTTTGTTATTATTGTTGGGGGACTTTGGGGAAATATGGAAATATTAGGGGTCTAAGTCAACCCCTGACATTTCCCTTTTGAAATATAAAAAGAGATTAAGGACACAGAGTCCTCTGCCCATACAGGCTGGGCAGAGCAGCGGGGATCCGAGGAGAAGTTGGAGCCTGTGCCGCTTGCCAATGGCACCCTGTGCTTACCATGGCAACAGGGGTGCAGCCAGGCCGCCCTCACTCGCTTCATGGTAGCTAAAGCCCTGCCCCAAACCATTACACCACTAGACTTGTGCGCCGTCAAAAAATTTGTTTCGTTTCGGAATATATCCGTTATTTCGTATTTCGTAATTCGTGTCCGAAATTCAATTCGGATTCGTACGAAATCCGAATTTTCGTATTTCCGTTAACGGATTTCGAAAAAAAAAAAAAAAGCTACCATCAACTCCAATATTAACAATGGTATTTTTGCTTTGAGAAACGGAATTTCTTATTTCCTGCCTGTGTATTGTAATGCAACTCTCAGCAGCAGCGGAATTTCGTATTTCAGATTAAAAAAAAATCTTGTCATGTTGTTCAACCTCATTTACAGGGGTAATATTAGTTCCCGTTTCAACGAAATTTGGATCCGAAATTCGTTACCAGAATTTCGTATTTCGGATATAATTCGGAAACTGCAATTCGGAAACTGCAATTCGGATTTCGGATGCTTCCGAATTTACAAATTTCAGGAAATTCGTACGAATTTCGATTCGTAATGAAACGAATCGCACATGTCTATACACCACCACCAGCCTGAACCTTTGATACAAGGCAGAATGGATCCATGCTTTTTTGTTGTTTATGCCAAATTCGGACCCGACCATCTGAATGTCGCAGCTGAAATCAAGACTCATCAGACCAGGCAACGTTTTTCCCAATCTTCTATTCTCCAATTTTGGTGAGCCTGTGCGAATTGTAGCCTCCGTTTCCTGTTCTTAGCTGACAGGAGTGGCACTCGGTGTGGTCTTCTGTTGCTGTAGCCCATCTGCTTCAAGGTTGGACGTGTTGTGCGTCCAGAGATCGTATTCTGCATACCTCGGATGTAACAAGGGGTTGTTTGGGTTACTGCTGCCTTTCTATCACCTGGAACCAGTCTGCCCATTCCCCTCTGACCTCTGACCTCAACAAGGCATTTTCATCCACACAACTGCCGCTCACTGGATATTTTCTCTTTTTCGGACCATTCTCTGTAATCCCGAGAGATGGCTGTGCGTGAAAATCCCAGGAGATCAGCAGTTTCTGAAATACTCAGACCAGCCCGTCTGGCACCAACAACAGTGCCATGTTCAAAGTCACTTCAATCCCCTTTCTTCCCCATTCCGCTGCTCGGTTTGAACTTCAGCAAGTTGTTTTCACCACGTCTAGATGCCTAAAAATGCATTAAGTTGCTGCCATGTGATTGGCTGATTACTCTAGGCAGCCGAGTGTGAACATTTTTTTTTTCCACGGGCCCCCTGGGAATTATGTATCATGAGACCAGGTGAACCTATTTTGTAAGGCAGAGAGCAACGTGCAGCAAGAAATATGTTACCCATCCTCCACAAATTGGTTTTACTAACTGCAGGTTATTGTATGTGAAAATATCTGTAGAAAATAGAAAAGTAATTAAGCATTAAACTGTGCAAATTTGTAAAATAAAATAATAATAATAAAAAAATGTAAATAATAATAATTCTTATCTCTATATTTCTAACATGTGACACCCAACAAACCCCTAGCCAGCTCAGGTATTTCACATAGTCTAGCTTAAAGGAGAACTATGGGGTCAGTGTTTTTCCCCATAGTTCTACTTAGGGTAACGGGAGGACACAAACTAGCGTCCTCCCGTCACCCTAGGCTCAGTATACCGCGAGCTGTAGCTCGCGGTATACTACGAAGC
>NW_017306427.1:907651-909744 GCF_000935625.1 Nanorana parkeri
CCGGACTTAGATGACGGGATCCGCCCAGCTGCGTGAGTGACAGCTGGCTCTGCCTATCTAGAGGCAGAGCCAGCTGTACCCGCCCCCTCCCCCGTCCGTTCTGCCAGTCAGCGCTGGCAGATCGGAGCGGGGAGAGGGGAATCCAGCAGAGAGCCGTGACAGGATCGAGAGGTGAGGGAACCCGGTATGTGTTCTCTCACCTCCCGATCTACTGAGCCGACCTGTGACAGTCTCATTGTCACAGGTCGGCTTAGAACTATGAGGTGAGTGGAAATGTCATAGTTCTCCTTTAAGCACACCTGGTGCAAGTAACGAAGCCTTTGATTAGATGCATCAGGTGTGCTTGAGACAAGACCTGTTCTGCAGATTTGTGCTCTTGAAAGTGATTCTATTCAGTGGGCTGAATCATTTTGAGACTGCACAAGTCACTAAGGCCTCATTCACACGAGAACCAGCCGGCACGTACAGCTCCATGCTGCGTGCACGGCCGTATCGGGCAGCTCCCGGGAAGGACAGGTGCTGCGTGTGATTAGTACTCAGCCCCTGTCGTTCTCTATGGGAGTACGCGGACGTACGCCCCCCTACGCTCACCCACCCTGCACGTCCGTGGGGCTCCCACTGCTGACCTGTCCATCTGAAAATGCTGGGTGCCTGGCTATGGGTGAGGCTTTTTCTTCTGCTCTATATATCGGCCCTTCTTCCTCCCTTTGCTGCCTTCCTTCTCTTCCATCTACTTTTCCTTTCCTGCCATTAGTCCTGTGCTGCTGATGCTGCTGCCAATTACAATTCCAGCGCATCTTTTTATCAAATCACATAGAGATCCATTTTGGTTATAGTATCTTTCGAGTCCAATCAAATCCTTGTCTCATCCTAAGCCCTGATGAAGGGGGAGTGTTTTTAACCCCGAAATGCGTTGGATATTTTTTCAATTGAATTATGAACAATTAAAGGCACTTTTGGACTCTTTCAGCCAGTGGCCTGGTGCCCTTTACCCAGGCTTTTAGACTTATCCAGCCACACTCCCTACTGCCTTCCCGCTGCAGCCTGGAAAGAAGTGGAATAAAAGCATTGGGCCTGAAAGGTTCCTCCTATTAGGGTGGCTGTCCAATTATGATGTGAAGAGTTAGTACAGGTAATCTGACTACAGGACAGGCAGCTTCTACATCCCAGAAGATCTGCACTGTCTCCTTGGTTTGCAGTGTCCAATTGCAGGATTGTAAATTGAAGCGCCACACTCTCCATGGCTGGAAATTGGATGCCGCTTTGTCCAGTGTGTGAGAATGCATAGAGCTCCTCAGCAGCTGATTTGGCAGTTCTGTGCATTCTCTAACACAAGACAACCGTATCCAAATTTTAGCCATCACAGTCCTGATACATGTTCTCCCTTAGTAAGCCCTGATGAAGTGGGTATGAGCCCTTGAAATGCGTTGGATATTTATATACTGCCCCCCTCAACCCTATATTGACTAAAGATGTATCTGGACTAATAAATGGAGAAATTCTGGGCAGAAATTCTGTTTTGCAGCAGACTGCCTTGTCTCTGGAATGGATACATGGTGTCTGCGTGCAGGTTCACAACCTGAGCCAGCACTACAGGAAGAGGCACTCAGCTGCAAAGGGAAGCTCTCCCCCAGCATGAGAAGACATGAGGATTTAAAAGGAAGAGCAGCAAAGAGAAGGGAAACAACCATGGATTACAGTAAGGCGCACATTACAGTATTGTTTTATGTTAAAAAATCTGAGGGTTTAATGTCACTTTAATTTCACAATCCTGCGGTTTCCTGCTGCGGCATATCAGCCGATCTAGGCTCCGGGGTCTTCTGGTGTTGGAGTGGCAGTAGCCCCACTGACAGGTCTAAATTATTTTTAGATCAGTTTTATGTTAAAAAATCTGAGGGTTTAATGTCACTTTAATTTCACAATCCTGCGGTTTCCTGCTGCGGCATATCAGCCGATCTAGGCTCCGGGGTCTTCTGGTGTTGGAGTGGCAGTAGCCCCACTGACAGGTCTAAATTATGTTTGGATCAGATCTAAAAGAATGCATTCAGTAAAAAATAAAATAAAAAAAGATTATTATTATTATTATCACTTTT
>NW_017306427.1:912255-912504 GCF_000935625.1 Nanorana parkeri
AAAGGGAGAGATCATGTGACCCCTCGTACTAGGAAACCCCGCTACATAGCTGACTTGGGTGGCGGGGGAAAGAGTTATCCCAGAGTTCAGCTTTAAATTTGTTTTTTCCCGTGGTTCAGCTTTAAAGGAGAACTATGAGGTGAGTGATTTCCACTCACCTCATAGTTCTAAGCCGACCTGTGACAATGAGACTGTCACAGGTCGGCTCAGTAGATCGGGAGGTGAGCGAACACATACCGGCGTTCGCTC
>NW_017306427.1:913185-915618 GCF_000935625.1 Nanorana parkeri
TCCGATCCGCCAGCGCTGACTGGTGGAACGGATGGGGGAGGGGGCGGGTACAGCTGGCTCTGCCTCTAGATAGGCAGAGCCAGCTGTTAGTCACGCAGCTGGGCGGATCCCAGCACAATTGTCGGGATCCGCTGCGGCGTCTCAGTATACTGCGAGCTGTGGCTCCCTATATACTGAGCTTAGGGTAACGGGAGGACGCTAGTTTGTGTCCTCCCGTTACCCTAAGGAGAACTATGGGGAAAATCTCTGACCCCATAGTTCTCTTTTAAGAAAGAAAAAACAACAACATAAAAAGCTCTTACCAATTCATATACATTTCAGCCTTAAAAATGAACAACCTGCTCCAGTAACACGCACACGCTGCAATGCTTCAGTACAAATGCTCATTTTTTATTTCTTGCTCCAAAGGCCTCTCAGCTCATATGAACAATGCCGAAAATATTCTCAGAATGCCACGATTTCCATTTGCTATAATAAACATTGCCATCTGTTGTAAGCTGAACTCAATTCTTGGTGCGAGCCTGCTCGGCTGCAGACATATAGATAGAATTATACTTCAGCTGCATCAAGGGGCCGGAACAATGGCGGGAGGACGCATTCAAATGGAAAACACTAATTATTTATTTATTTATTGTTAGCAGGGAATGGTCCTGACCACTAACAGTTTTTTTTCCTCACTGTTGGGGGATTGCGCTTCATTTCCTGTTGCTTCCCCAGGACAGGAAGTAAAGGGAAAATCCCCACTAATGGAACACAGACAGCAAAACCTTTCTTTACTTCAAAGCTAAACAAGAGATGCCTTGGCATGCAGTTTAATGGCTGCTCCCTCCCTTATACTGACCAGCTTCAAGGTTGATTTGGACAGAGCATGTAGAGAACTAAGCAGTGGCATCACAAGGGGGGTGCAGCCGGCACCCGGGTGAGATCATTGAAGGGGTGACACCAAAATGACTGACAGTCCTTTTGGTGTCACCCTCTTTGAAAAGTCGTGCACTTGGTCATAGTCCGAGAGCCTGACAGTTGCAGCAGAGAGGAGGCATACCTTATCCTGCCGGGTAAACGTCCCCTCCTCTCTCTGCCGGCATCCATCACCAAGATGGCCGCCGGCAAGTATCAATAAGACGTCCGCGCATGCCCGATGACGTCATCGCGCCCGCGCATGTTGACGTTATCGTGCATGCGTGACGGGGTGTCACCCGGTATCCGTTCCGGGTGACACCCGGTATCCGCTCCGGGTGACATTCGGCCTCGGGACGCCCCTGGAACTAAAAACTCTGCCTTCCTGCCCCCATGTTAAATCATTTGGGCCTGAAGACAGGTCAGTCAGTTATACTCCACTACTTGGAAGTGGCAGGTATGGGGTAAGGAGCACCAAAGAGTGAGTGTAACCAGCAGAGGGAAGGCAAAGGCTCAATTTAAAGCCCTGAACTCAAAAACAAAAAGAATTGCTATTTTATAGAAATATTATTGTGCTTAAGCAGTATGCTGAAAAATCTACTCTTGTCTTAAATTCCTACTCCAAAAAATCAGTGCATTTCCTGTGCCTGGGCACTCCTGTTCTGTAGTCTCTGACTGCAAATCTTACCAGATTTGGAGTGAATTTTGGTGATGTCAGTACTGTGCTGCTCACTGTTCTCCTTGCTGGAGAGGAAGCTGTACCTGAGGACCTGCAGTGGAAGGATCTCCCTGCTTCTGCTTTGTTTATTCGGTGGATCTGTGCTTCCTCCACCTCTCTTGATGATTCCTGATCTTTAACCTGCTAGTCATTAGAGTAAAATATTACGACCAGAACCAATGGCAGGGAATGAAGGGAAGGTGAACACAGCCCCTTCTTTAGAAGTCTGTTGTGCCTTCTCGGCACAAATTTGGTGTTTGAAACAAATTTACATACCTGTTAGGAACAGGTACATGAATTTGTTGCATGGAGGCCGTCCTCCGTGCATCTCAACAATGCTGAGCCTGATGAAATCCAGTCAGCCTGGCCACTACGCCTTTCACCAGAGGCGTAACTAGGAACCTCAGGGCCCTGGTGCAAGGAGCCATGAAGGCCCCCCCCCCATGCTGCGGAGCAATGGCCTGCTGGGAGCTGTAGTCCCAGGAGGCAGTGTCGGGGCCTAGGCGGTTACTGGGCTGGGCCCTCTACTTCCTTTCCAGGCCACTGGGGGTATAACAATAAAGGCATGCTGGGACTTATAGTTCAACTACAACCAGCATGCCTTTATTGTCCCTGTACACCCCTCCACATCACCCAGGGAACTACAAGTCCCATCATGCCTTCATTTGCTTATACACCCCCACATATAAATCACCCAGGGAACTACAAGTTCAGCATGTAAGCCAGCTGCAGTAGTTCACTGGGTGATATGTGAGAGGTGTACACAGGGGCGTCCCGAGGCTGGGTGACACCCGGAGTGGTAACCGAGTGTCACCCCG
>NW_017306427.1:915949-921451 GCF_000935625.1 Nanorana parkeri
AGTTACACTGTATCTTTTAACTGTTTAACTGTTAAACACCCAGTATTCCAGGGTTGTAGCGCTCCTTCTTTTGTTGTTTCACATTGTCTACAGGGTTCCTCTCCCTGATTTAGGAGCTCGCTCACCCATACCAGGTATTTTTATTTTTATTTATTTATTTATATATATATTAAAAAAAAAGTTTTTTAAGTAAGTGCTTTTAAAGTTTTTTTAAAGTTATTTAAGGTTTTTCCATGCTGTCCACACCTGTTGTGCGCTCGCCACTCCCATTGTTTCAATCACAAGTTAGGGAGACCTGATGGGAAACTAGTCACTCAGCTTCCCCATCAGGCGCTGCCCATTTTCAATACAGCCCTTGCTGAGCAGCTGACAGCGTCCTAACAACCAATGGACTCATCTCACCCCATTCAGCTGCTGGCTGGGAGAATTCCCCTCCAACAGCTAAATGTAAACAAAGGGGTGGAGATGCTGACTGACATCATTGACCATATATGGCCATGACCAGCTGACATCCTTACAACCAACCAACCCAGAGGGAAGTTGTTATTCATGACAGCTTCCTGGCACAAACATGCCATGCCCTCTAATACACAGCAGCCCCTCTATGTAGTAAAGAGCAGGACATGTTTGTGTCAACTTCGCATTGGTCTTAATTACCTCCAGTTTCTCATCTACGAAATACATTTTTATTCTGTTGCAGCCAAAGCGACACATTGTGAAAGTGGAATAAATAAGAACAACCTGAATCTTTTGCACGTGTCGGAACGCTTAAAGGAGAACTATGAGGTGAGTGCTTTTCACTCACCTCATAGTTCTAGCCGACCTGTGACAATGAGACTGTCACAGGTCGGCTCAGTAGATCGGGAGGTGAGCGAACACATACCGGCGTTCGCTCACCTCTCGATCTTGACTTAAAGGCTTTTTATGAATTAGGCGCGGGACTTTTTAATGTGACCATACCACCAAAAAAGGGTTGCAAATGCTTTATTGAATTGCCCCCAGTGTGTGCTCTTGATGAGTAATTTTCTGCTCCCAAAAAAATAACTTCATAGGAGATGTATAAGAATAAGAATAATAATAATAATAAAAATAACAATAATAATAATACAAATAATAATACACAATAATATTACAAATAATACAATAGTAATTATAATAATTAAAATAACACAACATATAATAATATTAATAATAACAACAATAATATCATTCCATAATAATCCATCTCTTTCATTCTGTTTCTGTAGCCATGAACTATGTGAGTGTATTATTCCCGATGTGATGTGAAAGGTGTTCTGGTGCCCTTCGTATCCAGTTCTTTTACATTTTTGAACATTGTATTCTGATCTTTTCTGGTTCCCAGAACATGACAGAATCAAATAGCGCGTCCAAAACTTGGTAACATCCCCCGTGGACTCTGAGCTGTCAGTCATCGCCTTTCCGCTGACAGATATACTGGCGGGTCAGTATAATAAAATGACATTATACCGACCGTCTCTGTCCACCTGGATGGATACTGGATAGCGGCTCGGGTCTACATTACTGATCTGTTACCGGCACCAACGGGGATCTTCTTCACAGACTCTGTTCTGAATATTTCATGCAGAGTGAAAATAATATTTGTCACCTATACCCAATACTTTTTTTTTTTGGATAATGTAACGGAAGGTTATAACTCCTGTCATCTATGTGCCATTGGGGAGATTTCACTTCCTGTCCTAGAGCCACAACAGGAAATGAGAGGAAATCCCCCCAACGTGAGGGAAATCCCTGGTGGTCACCAAAACTAATGTACCCATTGGAAGATTTCCTGTTCTGGAACAGATGGGATTTTTTCCCCCCCATCTGTTCCAGAACAGAAATCAGATTTCTTTCACTTTAAATCATAACAGAAAATGTTGGTTCTGTTCCAGAACCAAAATTCTTTCGCTTTCAGTCATAATGGTCAACATGACACATAGAGAGGGTGAATCTCCCTAATGGCGGCATAGATAACAATGAAAAGCTGACAGGCAGTGGCGTATCCAGGGCCGGTGCTTCCACTAGGCAAACTAGGCTTGCCGCCAAGGGCGCAGTGCAAAATAGCCTAGCACCGGCCCCCGGGCGTAACTATAGCCATCGCAGCCCGGATGGCTGCTATGGGGCCTGGGGGTGGAAGAGGGCCCCATTAGATTGTTAAGGCAAATTAAACAGAACCTGTGAAGATCATTCAGTACGGTATCATTAAGGATTGGTGTTAAAGTCTACAGTGTAGAGACAACTTCACATACACAAGAGGAGTCTTCGGGATCTTGGCATCATTACTCACAGCTCAGAGAAAAGTCATCATGGGGGGGGGGCTCATCACAGTATTTCTATAGAGCCCCATGATCTGTAGTTGCGGCCCTGCTGACAGGGGTTCTAAACCCTCTCCACTCCATCCAAAGCTAAAAAAAAATGATGACTTCAGTTGCAATTAAATCTCACGATGGGTAAAACTTTGTTAAAAAAAAGATTATTCTGTAACACAAGCATTAAAACTATGCGGCCCTCTGTGACCTTGTCATCTAGGTGACCCAACTTTAAAGGAGAACTATGGGGTTAAGGCTTTTCCCCATAGTTCTCCTTAGGGTAACGGGAGGACACAAACTAGCGTCCTCCCGTCACCCTAAGCTCAGTATACCGCGAGCTACAGCTCACGTTATACTGAGACGCCGGAGCGGATCCCGAGATCGATGTCGAGATCCGCCCAGCTGCGTGAGTGACAGCTAGCTCTGCCTATCTAGAGGCAGAGCCAGCTGTACCCGCCTACCTCCCCCATCCGATCCGCCAGTCAGCGCTGACGGAGCTGATTGAGAGGTGAGCGAGCGCCGGTATGTGTTTGCTCACCTCCCGATCTACTGAGCCGACCTGTGACAGTCTCATTGTCACAGGTCGGCTAGAACTATGAGGTGACTGAAAAGCACGCCCCTCATAGTTCTCCTTTAAGTAAGCAAGAATGGACCAGCGCACAGTGGCCAATGTGCTCGGTGATTCAAGCTCCGCCCCATCTCTGAAGGCACAGCGACTTCATGCACATTGGAACATACCAGCATAGCATCATGTGACAATAAGCCATTATCCATAATGAGAAGGACCTGTGTCCACGCCACGGGGACCAGATGTAGGGGTAAGTAGAACATACGGTACCTACGAGGGTACACGCCTGAGGGTGCATGCAGAAAATAATGTATTGTCTTTATGATGGGTTTGCCATGCATATGATGTAGTATTGATGTTCTTGTGATTATATTAATTTCTGATGTCTGTTTTTCATTAAGTCATTGTTGTAGAAGCATTTCAGATGCATGTCAAGCCCACGTATGCTCTTTCCACTGACAGCGATACAAGAAAAAGGTTGCAAGTCAACGTTGGCACTTCTGATAACAAGAAGAAAAACAATGTAATAGATATAAAGCAGCTTACTCATCCTTAAAGCTGGCCATACACCATACCAGCGGTCGCCAACCTTTCGGACCTCATGGACCACTAAATTCATCACTTTAAATCCCGCGGACCACTAATATGATTTGTTTAAAAATATATATATTCTCATATTTTTTGTCTCCTCATATATAAATATATTCTCATATGTGTATGTATATATATATATATATATATATATATATATATATATATATATATATACATACACATATGAGAATATATTCACTGTATATATGAGGAAACAAAAAATATGACAATATATCTATATACACATACAGTATATATACACTTACATACATAGGTGCGGGTGTGCCTGCAGGAGTGGCAGTCCTGTGGAGGGAGGGAGCGGTGCCGCCCGCCCCGGCCCTGTACTGATATTAATTGTTTCCCTCCCTATCGAATCTGCCACTGGCCCTGGCACATGCCCCACCTAGCTTCAGCACTGCCCCCAACCACCCCGTGCCTCCCCTTCCCCCACACTGAGCCACTATTACCTGGCTTCTCCCCACTTTTTCTATGTCCCGCAGCCTGCTCAGTCCGGGTACTGACGAGATGCCCCGCCTCCTGCAGAGCCTGCCTTATACTGAGAGCCACGCATTCCTTGTGACAGACGCTTGCTCGAGTCGGTGAGAGGCAGCCCCGGAACATCCTTCAATGACGGTCCAGCCTGCACGGCATCAGAGGGACCACCTAAATTTTCTCATGGTCCACCGGTTGGTCGACGAATTAAAGGAGAACTATGGGGTTAAGGCTTTTCCTCATAGTTCTCCTTAGGCTAACGGGAGGACACAAACTAGCGTCCTCCCGTCACCCTATGCTCAGTATACCGCGACCTGTGACAGTCTCCTTGTCACAGGTCGGCTAGAACTATGAGGTGAGTGAAAAGCACCCCCCTCATAGTTCTCCTTTAAGTTCGTGAACCGAGGTTCTGCTGCTGTATTTGAATCGTGTGAACTGGGTCTGTTCTTTGCCTGTGAACATATCATGTCTCTGTCCGTGGTGCTGAAAGGTACTTTAGAGACTCCATTTAAAGTGTATGTATTAGGTGACAATGAACCTCTCTTATTTACTCCCTTTGTAGACAATTAAGGAGGAACTCCATGATTTTACACAGGGGGTGGGGGTGGCAGAAAGGGGGCGGGGTTGATAGATAAAAATGTAGGAGGAGTTCTACTTTAAAGCAGCATTAAATGGTTTTTTTCAGTAATGAATCCGAATCAAACAAATAGACATCGCCCAGCAAATATTTCTTTATATCATAGACCAAGCACTTACAGTCATCATGTTTCTAAACAGCTCCAACTCTCTCAGCTCGTCTTCTCTGAACTTCTTGTCCAGTACGAGATCACAAGGCACAGAGCAGTCTCAAGCAGCCCTCCATCTATTAGCTTGGAGAAGGAAAAAAGGAGGAGGAGGATCCGGGGGAAGGAAGCGACTTGCCTTGCTGTGTTTGTGTGTTTGCCCTGATGAAGGGACCCTGCGTGGTTCCGAAACGTTGGCTCCTTAACACTTGTGACATGCTGCTTTGAATAAAAGAACACTTGGATTTATCTCATCCCTTGTGCGCTGGTTCAATGTTTGGATTCGCACGGCGCCATCCGTGGACATCACTACGAGCAAAATCATTGTCAATGGTCTCCATTGCTGTATGGTGTGCAGGAGATACCTCGGTTTGTAGAAACACGCTCAGCTTTCTAGCACACACAAGGGTGGTTCCATAGGACCCTGCAAGGAAAATAAGCCACCCTAACACAGGATATCAGGACCAGTGCTCAGGGCTGAGAGTGTAAAACTGATTACATTTACGGACAAATGGGCACCGCCGCAGCTGTTTTTGTGTTCTTTTCACACCTGTTACAATGCCCCATTTGGGCCTGAGGATTACCCAAAACCCCCCAGTGTTATGTATTTTGTGAAAGCAGAGACCCTGTAGAATACTATGGCGGCAGTTGTACTTTGTTGTGTCACATGATATTTGTGCAACTGTTTATCAAACCCAAATTGTCAGTAAAAAATGCACTCCAATAAAGCTAATTA
>NW_017306427.1:921501-926345 GCF_000935625.1 Nanorana parkeri
GTGTCTGTGCACGTGCACGCTCCCGGCTGCGTGCATTGACTTACACCGAGTCACTCCTCTTCTCCCGGCCAATCATCTCTACTGCACATGCGCCCGCCCCATGATCCTTCACGGGCACCTGAGAATCTTCAGATAATTGGACAGGAGCGTGCGGCGGTGACACGGGTAACTAATAACCTGTTTGGTAACTTTTATTTTTTAAAAATGTTTTTGCATGTAGATATAGGCAAAAAAAAAAGTTTCATTGTACTTTAAAGGAGTTGTCAAGTCCCAGCATATCCTCTCCTGTTATTGTTACTTGAAAAAAATCCCTTTTATGTAGTGAGCGCTGCTTTCCGTCTGCCCATCACTTCCAACAACTTCCCGGATCCCCAGCGTGCTTTGCAATTCTTTCTCTGCTGCTACATATCCCATCATGCATTGCTTCCAGCAAGCAGTGATAATGTTACATTGTTCAGACGTTGAGCTGTAGTTCAGAAGGCCGGCTCTGTGAGTAGGGTTGCCACCTTTTCTATTCACCAAAACCCGAACACTCTAGCGACGCACGGATATTTTTTTGGGAGAATGAGTCGCGGCTTATTCATATGTAAATAGCGTCACCCATTCATATGTAAATATCGCAGTTGAGACTATTTTTAGTGCAGAGCCAATAGCCCCTATCTTAATTTTGGTTGCTCCTGTCTGACGGGTAAATCCTGGACAGGTGGCAACCCTATCTGTGAGAGCGGTGACACCAGGAAGTTCACATTCACAAGGTTGAGTTAAATGGTGTCAGTGCATTGAAGAAGTTAATCGATGGGGGAGCCCTCTGCACACCTCACAGCAGTCCCGGCCAACAAGAAAGATGGCGCTCGTAGTGATAACCACGGATGGCGCCGTGCAAACACAGAACAAAGAAGCAGATCACCAGCACTCAGTAGTAAAGAGGAATATGTCGTTTAAAAGGACATATTCATCTTTACTACTGAGGGCTGGTGATCTGCTTCTCTGTTCTGTGCATTGAAGAAGTCCATCCTATGGGCATCTTCTCTAAGTCAGTTTACAAACGTCTTAATCTAAGGTGGGCAAACTGGAGCCCTGCAGCTGTGGTGAAACTACAAATCCCATGATGCATCTGTCTCTGGGAGCCATGTATGTGGCTGTGACAATCTTGGCTCTACAGAGGTAACTGAACTCCCTGTTTGCGGGGCCCCGCTGCCACCGCTGCGAGCCCTATGGCAGCAGAAGGGTTAAAGCTTACATGAGATTTTATTGATTGGGGTTGCGCTACATAAAAGAGATTCATCTCTGTGCAATGTACAACGGGACACACTGTTCATCCGTACAAAAATAAATGAAAATCACAGCCGAACTCTCCCAGTTCAATTTAATGCTTCATGCCGTTCACTCGGAGCGATTGCTTTCCTTTGATATGTAATTGACTCGATACTTGATATGTAAATGTACGTCGCTTACATTATTGCAATCTAATGCACAGCGCGCTTTGCGAAGATGAATACTCAGCATACGAGTGGACAAACTGCAGGTTTAGCCCCTAAGCATTCCGCTCGGCGGCGGCGGCAGAGGCGGTGGTGGTGGCGGGGCTGAAAATGCTCAGCGCTAATGGTTTAATAATGATATGTTTCTATATGTTCAACACATCAAATTGTACTGTATTTATCATGCACACGACTAATGCTCCCTCCGCAAAGCGCATATCAGGGTCCCCCCGCCGCTTTGTAATTGTGTCATGTTCGCTTCGGAACGGTCCGCTGACTGCGCGGTAATCAATCATGGCGGTATCATGGGCCTGACATGCTGCAGTTAACAGGTCACATTAAAGAGGAGGAATTAGCATTTTTCATACAGGAAGGAAAGAAGAAAAAAAAAAAGTTTCTCTGCTGACATGTAAGTGGAAATTTATATAAATGGCTTTACACGCTTAGCGGAGCTGTGATGACAGATACAGGCTGTTATTACGTGAGAAGGGTCTGATTGGCTGAAAGGAAATGAGCAAAAACAGAGGAATCGCTAGCAAGTAAAATAATGGTCGCGCTTGTATTTCGGTTTGTGTAAGGCCCCATTCACACTGGAATCGGCCGGCACGTACAGCTCCGTGCTGCGTGCGGGGCCATACCAAGTAGCTGCCGGGAAGGACAGGTGCTGCGTGTGATTAGTACGCAGCCCCCGTCCTTCTCTATGGAGCTACGCGGCCGTACGCCGCCCTACGCTCACCTCAATTGCAGGTCCGCAGGGGTGCGGGTGAGCGTTTTCATACACCGCCGGAATGGATCCTGTATGCGTCCCGGCCAGAAAACCCGCACCCCTAAGGACCTGCAATTGAGGTGAGCGTAGGGGGGCGTACGGCCGCCTAGCCCCATCGAGAAGGACGGTGGCTGCATACTAATCACACGCAGCACCTGTCCTTCCCGGCAACTAATTGGTACGGCCCCGCACGCAGCACGGAGCTGTACGTGCCGGGCGATTTGTGTGTGAATGGGGCCTAAGAGTTTGCGCACCCAGCAAATGAAACAGGGACAATATCGGAGACATATACAGGAGAGGGACGCCATGGTTTGTTCATTGTGTGTATCCCCGGATCCAGACTGACATCCAATACAGGTCCTGGGGATCATTGTTACAATGGGTGATGGTTGTAAAGATTGGCATAAAATTTGCATTATTAGCTTTGCTGCAAATTCACTTTGTTTTGCCCCATTTCACAGTTTGATTTTAAAATGGCGGCAATGTCAAAATAAATTGAGGAAATAGTTAAAGCTGAAGTGCTGGCAAGCAGCCAAACACATGGCAAAGGCAAGTACCTGACCCCCACTGCAGCAGCAGCACAGCTTGGTCAGGGACCTAGCACTATTATACACTGAGCTGTGCATGTGCATGGGAGTTCATTCATCCCGTCAACCAGCACTGTTGTACACTGAGCTGCGCATGTGCACAAGAGTTCATTCATCCCGTCACCCAGCACTATTATACACTGAGCTGCGCATGTGCACAAGAGTTTATTCATCCCGTCACCCAGCACTATTATACACTAAGCTGCACAGGTGCCTGGGAGTTCATTCATCCCATCACCCAGCACTATTATACACTGAGCTGCACATGTGCATGGGAGTTTATTCATCCCGTCACCCAGCACTATTATACACTGAGCTGCACAGGTGCCTGGGAGTTCATTCATCCCGTCACCCAGCACTGTTATACACTGAGCTGCACATGTGCATGGGAGTTTATTCATCCCGTCACCCAGCACTATTATACACTGAGCTGCACAGGTGCATGGGAGTTCATTCATCCCAGCACTATTGTACATTGAGCTGCATGCGCACAGGAGTCCATTCATCCCATCACCCAGCACTGTTGCACACTGAGCTGCACATGTGCATGGGAGTTAATTTATACCAACGCCCAGTACTGTTATACACTGAGCTGCACATGTGCATGGGAGTTAATTTATACCAACGCCCAGTACTGTTATACACTGAGCTGCACATGTGCATGGGAGTTAATTTATACCAACGCCCAGTACTGTTATACACTGAGCTGCGCATGTGCATGGGAGTTCATTCATCCAGACACCCAGCACTATTGTATACTGATCTGTGCTTGAACGTGAGAATTCCTTCATCTCAGCACCCAGCACTGTTGCACGCTGATGTGCACATGCACATGGGAGTTTATTCATCTCAGCAGTATTTTCATTTTTAATCTAAGTCCTTATTCACACACACGCATTTGTTGCGCATCATGCATAAGACAGCCTATTCATTTCGATGCTCCTCCCTATGCGCGACAAACATGGCAAAGAAGCTCACGCACCTTTTTGAGTGTCAAGCTTCTTTTTTTTTTTACCCTCGCATTTGTTGTGTGTCCTTGAATGCATGAAACTCGTGTGCTGCACGGCGCCTTGCGGGTTTTTATTAAACGCATGTAAAAAAGTGTGATTTTCCAAGCCCTCAGGCGCTGCAGTACTGCGATCGTGGTCTTAGTGAAGCTTTAAAAGCACACAGCCAGTTTTGCATGGGAAGGGACGGGGCTGGAAATGACATATAAGCTGATAACGATCACACTGGGTGCAATTTTCCTCCGTCTGCGGTATTTGTTGTTCCTGCACCCGTCCTGGGCAGATCTTATCTTTGCGGCTGGCGGTTTTGCCTTTTTTCCCCACCGGTGGGAAGCATAATTGTGTTACATGGCAGCTGGCAGCGCGTGTCACATGGAAGGATGGCGGGGAAGCGGCCGCGCATCAATCCCAGGCAATTATGCCGCTTTAGCCGGATCGGATGTCTCCATATTGTGGATATCTGATCTTGGAATGTGGCGCATATCTGATTTAGCTGACAGATAATTGAGAGGGGGAAAAAAAAATCTTGAAGCGGTGAGAAGACTCAAGGTCATAATAAGACGATCGCCTCTCGCTGCGTCTGTCCCGGTGAAGAAGACGGCAAGACAATTTTCTCCTTTTTTTTAGTATCTCACAACGCTCTGCAGCACTGCTGCACGTTACAATGCTTGAAATGATAACTCGTGTTGGCACTCTCAGAATTGGAGTTTTCAAGTAACCTGACGAATAATTCATGATAGGAATGCACCGATACCGATACTAGTATCGACATCGGTGCCGATTCCGAGTATTTGGGCAAGTACTCGTACTCGCCCAAATGCTCCGATGCCTAGCACGAGTACTTCCGGTATCAGGAAGCCAGGCAGCGCGTCATTAACACACTGCCAGTTTCGCGTTTGACCGGGAAGCGGCTCCATGCTCTCTCGTCACTTGTGATGAGAGAGCATGGAGCCGACTTCCCGGTCAATCAGGAAGCCGGGCATCGTGTAATGACGCGCTGCCTGGC
>NW_017306427.1:926637-949370 GCF_000935625.1 Nanorana parkeri
GGCACCGTCTAATGACGCGACGCCCTGCTTTCTGATTGGCCGGGAAGCTGGCTTCATGCTCCCTTGTCATCTCATGACAAGAGAGCATGGAGTCGGCCTCCCGGCCAATCAGAAAGCAGGGCGTTGCGTCATTACACAGCGCCCGGCTTCCTGATTGGCCAGACGGCTCCGGCTGGGTACCGGACGAAGGCCGCGTTCTCGCTGGAGAGGCCCCGGGGGTGACAGGCTGCACATACTAAGGTAAGAGGGGGCTTTCTTGTTAATCGGGAAGCCGGGTGGCGACTCTTTACACGCCACCTGGCTTCCTGAATGGGACTTCCGTTACTCGGTAATTGGTATCGGCGAGTACCGAAACAAAATTATCGGTACTCGTACTCGGTACCAAAATACCGATATCGGTGCATCCCTAATTCATGATCAGCAATTTCTGGTAGCAACCCTTAAATTTTTGGTCCGTGACATTATTTTCTATCTCTCTGCAGGAAAGTCAGAATAGATTTCTCCCGAGGGGTGAATCCTGAAGAGAATGTCCATGGGGGAGGGACCCATTTTTGATGATATTATTATTATTATTATTTAGGGCTGTGCAAATTAACGATTAATTTCTCGATTAATCGTTAATCTTTTTGATCAATTAAAAACATTTTGATCGATTAATTATTTTTTGAAACTTGTTCTGCACGAGTGCCAGCCAAGGCATTGGCCTATACACATACAGCACAGCACAGCAATGAAGTAATAAAATGAACTAGGATCACACTAATCCAGCACGTTATTATTCTGAGTTGCCCCACTCAAGAGGCGGCCATATTGAGTGGGGCACGTGAGATTAATAACGTGCTGGATTAGTGTGATCCTAGTTCATTTTATGACTTCATTGCTGTGCTGTATGTGTATAGGCCAATGTAGTTGGATCTGTATATGCGTTATAATTAATCGAAATTAATCGATTAATCGATTAAAACATAATTCGATTAATCGAACACGAAAAATTTTAATCAGTAACAGCCTTATTATTATTGTATATAAAATATGTGCTAAAAAAATCAGGACTTAAAGGAGAACTATGGTGTCAGGACTTTTCCCCATAGTTCTCCTATGGGTCACGGGAGGACACAAACTAGCGTCTTCCCGTCACCCAAAGCTCAGTATACCGCGAGCTGAGACGCCGCAGCCGGGATGGATCCGACATTACTGTCGGGATCCATTACATTATATTACATTACCCTGCAGGGAGCCGTGAGTGACAGTGACGGCTCTCTGCAGGGACATGATCAAGAAGTGAGTGAGCGTCTGTATGTGTTCGCTCACTTCCCGATCTATTGAGCCGACGTGTGACAGTTTCATTGTGACAGGTCGGCTGGAACTCACCTCATAGTTCTCCTTTAATACAACACAGTCAGTTGCAGGACATTGAAAAAAATCAAAAAACAAATTTGCTGTTCATTGAAATTCGCTAAGTGTACAATATGCAGTAAATGTAAAGCTGCTTATATTTTGCCTTCCCTGGTTCCTCAAGGGCCTTCGTGGCAGAATCACCAAGTATGAATGTAATGAAAGCTGCAGATTTTAAGATGTTACAAATGACATGTGCAGGGACGGGCAACCTCGAAGCTTCTGCTGTTGTGGAACTACAAGTCCCACAAGGCATTGAAAGCCAAAGAAATGATTCTCAGAGGCAAGATGGAATTTGTAGTTTCGGCACAGACAGGGTCGGATTTCTCAAAAGGCCAACCAAGTTCTGGCCACGGGGCAGCAGGGGTGTGGAATTCCTATCTCCCGATTACCGGGCGTGCAGTTGTTTTCTTCATTTAGCCCTGCTTTGGTCCCGGCGACATTGTATGCAGCCTGCAGGTCTGCCATTTTCCATGGGGGGGTTGGCAGGTAATTCTCAAGCGGAAGAAAGAAAAAGAGATATAGAGAGAGAGAGAAAAAGAAAGACAGAAAGAAAGAAAGGAAGAAAGAATGTGAGAAAAAAAGAGAAGGAGATGAGGGATCACTGAGGCGGCTTCCTGATTAATCGGGAAGCCGTCCTTACTAACCTCCCGGCTTCCTTAACGGGACTTCTATTCAGAGCCGTCTATCAATTGGGCCCTGGGCAAGATTTTGCTGATGGCCCCCCATAACCCTCCCACCTCCATCACCTGCCCCCTCCACTTCCCGACACGCGTATCCACCTACATCACCTTCCCACGAAAAGAAACAAATATATATATATTCATTTTGTTTTCACCGGTGGCTTGATGCACATAAAAATTTTTGTTGCTTGGTGCACACCAAAAATTTGTTAGCAACTACATTTATTTAGCAGGGGCAGATGTGGAGTATTGCAGCAGGGGCAGATGTGGCAGATCGCAGCAGGGCAGATGTGGCAGATCGCAGCAGGGCAGATGTGGCAGATCGCAGCAGGGCAGATGTGGCAGATCGCAGCAGGGCAGATGTGGCAGATCGCAGCAGGGCAGATGTGGCAGATCGCAGCAGGGCAGATGTGGCAGATCGCAGCAGGGCAGATGTGGCAGATCGCAGCAGGGCAGATGTGGCAGATCGCAGCAGGGCAGATGTGGTGGATCTCAACAGAAGCATGGCATCGCAGCAGGGGTGATGTGCTGGCTGTTGCTGTAAACAGGTGCCACTGATGTTCCCCAGAAGGCTGCTGGGAGGGCCCCAGGAAGCGTGGGATCTTACGGCAGCCGAATCTATTAAAGGAGAAGTATGGGGTCAGGGCTTTTCCCCATAGTTCTCCTAAACTCGGTATCGTCGAGTACTGAAAAAAAAATATCTGTACTTGTACTCAATACTGAAAAAACGATATTGGTGCATCCCTAGTTACAACCTTTGTGTGTGTTCCAGTCAAATGGAATTCCTGTACTCCTGTATGTTATGGTTGACGCACATGCTCGTGCAAACTCCCTATTACAGCCCGTACGAATGAGGTCAGAGTCTGGTTCAGCTTTCCTTATCCTTCTATATAGAGAATTTTGCTCTCAGCACTTAGAAAATATCAAACCTGATAATTACCGTCTGCACAGATCTACAGTCCGGGGCATGAATCGGATTCAAAAGTAATATGATTGATCGGCTTGTGTTTATACCCCGGTGATAATTAAGAGTATGAACGCGACTGCTGCTGACAGGGGGGACTGAAACCATCACTTTGCTGTGGCTGATACAAGCTGTTTATTAGAAACGCTAAAAACATCAAAGCGGCTTAAATGGAGCCTTTAAATATGCAGCGGAGTTCAGCTCTTCCCGGGGAAATGGCAGGTTTACATACAATAAGTAGCCTTCGGAGAGAGCGTCATTATGTCTCACTGATAAGTACTGTCATTTGAGTGGAATGGAGATGACTTCTGTTTTGTAACAAATGTCCCGGCGTGTTTACAATGAGCGGCGGCTGGAAGTCGCAATGACATAAGAAGATTACCATGGATTTGTAGCCAGTGTGAAATCTGCCGAGAATGGAAACGGAGGAGAAGCCTTCCTAGCTCCCCCAAACCGTGCCATCATCAACCCGGAACTCACGCCAACCCATCGCGTCCTTTATTTATCTTCACTTATTTTGTGATTATCGGATTATGGAAAGAGGGTTGAAGTGGAGCTAAGAGGGCGAAGATGAAGTGCATTCTGAGTGAAGATGAAGTGCAAAAAGGTTAACAATACCCAACAGATGAGAGAAATCCCCAATCTTTATCTCTAGATATTTGAGGCTGATTTACTAAACAAGGTGAAAATACTTACTCAATAAATCGAGAGAATATTTACCCCTGCGGGAAGATTTATAAACCATTCACATAGCGAACAAGATTTGCAGCACATTGTGGCCACTAGATGGGGCTTAGGAAATTCCTATGCTCCTCGGCTCCATCTAGTGGCCATAATGTGCGGCGAGTCTCATTCGCATGGCTTCTTGCTGTGCGAATGGTTTATAAATCACCCCATTTAAAGCATATTTCCACCTTTGAGAAACCCCCACGATATTTATTATTATTGGTATTTATATAGTGCAACATTTTATGCAGCACTTTACATACTGCACATCCACATCAGTCCCGGGGAACTAAGACTGGCACATCTCCCGTCCAACCACTGAAAGCGGAAGAGATGGCTTGTTCACACGATGTCCGGATTCTGTCCAGACCAGGACAGTTAGCTCCTGCACTAAAAACGCATCACAATGTATCCAATGTATGTGTTTTCTGGACTCTAGTTCACACCAGCACAATGCTTTCCGGAACGTGCGGAAACGCACACGAACGCGTCAAACACGCAACGGAAACGCACTACACTGCAGCTAACTGAAAGAAAAGTGTATTTTTGCTCCTCATACACAAAGGGAAGTACTTGTAAGGAGAGGCCGGAAGCGACTTCAGAGCAAGAATCTGCATACTGACAACCCCCAACCCCCAAAAAAAAAAAACGGGCCGGTGTGCGCAAGCGCACACTGCCCGTTCGGCATTGCGGTCATCGGAAGCCAGCCTCTCAGGGGGCGTGGCTTGCGATCACCGCAAGTACGATCGTACGTTTTTTTAAGTACCTTCCAACCATCGCAAGACGAAAGTCTTGCGATGGTTGTAAGGTGTGTGCCCAGCCTTAGACTGCAGGAGCCCGAGGTAGAAGAGGCTGAAGGGACTGATCTAGCAGCCAGACAGGACCGAGAATAGGGTGAACTGATTTTGTTTTTTTAGCCCATAGAACAAAATGAGCAGTTAACAGTGCAGGGGTAGTTCCACAGCAAGTGTTAATTTTTTACATTTCCTGGGAGTTCTTTAAAATGTGGTATTCACAGTCATGGACACAAAAATAACAGAAGAGGTGATATGTGCCAGTACTGTTTATTTCCTTCCAAAATATTTACAAACATTTAGATAAGCTGATCCATTTTCTAAGAATCGTGTGAACAAGCCTAAGGGCTTGTTCACAAGATGTTTGGATTCTGTCCAGACCAGAACAGTTAGCTTCTGCACTAAAAACTGCATGTCCCATTTTATTTGGTCCGGAAACGGAAGGAGCAGAAACGCGTTGGTAACGCACCGCACTGCCGCTAACAAAAAAAAGGTGTATTCTTGCTCCACTTTTGATGAAGGCCGGAAGTGACCTCAGCGCAAGAATCTGCATACTGACAGCCCCCCCCCAAAAAAAAAAACTGGAACGCGTCCGGAACGCGGTAAAAACGCAACAAAAACGCGCTGCACGCATTGCACCACGTCTGCAGATCTGGAGCACAAAATGGTGGGAACAAGCCCTCAGTGTGTCATTTTTCTGGCTGCTGTAGCCTGAGAAGAAGCTGGTGAAGCAGATCTCTGCTTCATCAGCTTCTTTGGGGTCTATATGCTCCAATCAATGTACACGTAACTACCGTGCCTGCCCTGGGCCCGCGCCGAGTGCCCCCGGGATAGCCGGCAGCGGTGGCGAAAGCAGGGAGAGCACACTCCAGCACACCATACAAGTGATCAGGTGGCTCTATAGCTGTGGAAATGCTTGTATGTACACCGCCATGGCCAGCTGTAACAAATGTCTATAGTGCCCTGCACGTGCGCGCGCTAGGGGGTGTGTGCGATCAGGGAAAAATGATTATTTCTGGCAAGAGCCACCTGTCCATTTGTCTATATACAACAGCTGGACACCGAGCAGTTAAAGAGGTTTCATTGCAGCACAGCAACCTCTGCCTGCTTGAAGGATAGCTCTGTCTAATTGAAACCTCAAATCAAACCAGCCAATAAATGATGAGTAGGAAAAAACAAGGATTGAAGAAGCGCCACTACCAAGTGGTGATTTGTCAAAAACAGATAAGGGTATAAATGATGAGTAACACAATGACTATTGGTTAGACCAGTTCCCTTATATATCCAAACTTTCATTCGCTTTGCTTCACTCACAATATGTATCATTTTACTTTTTTTGTTTAACTGGCACCAACGCAAGGCTACATTGAACTGTTACCAAGCCAAGCATGACTTTATCAGGAAATGGCAGTGTACCTCCAGGAAAAATGTGAGTTCCCTTCACATGGACAGCGGGGGCTGGGAATTCAATTGCGGCCACCAAGGAATTTTTAACTAAAATGTGGATTCATGTTGAAGATCTCAATGTGTCTGTTTGATCCATAAAGAAGCAGCCTGGGGTAGGGATCGCTCTCATCACAGTCTGGGTCTGCACCTCTCTGCTCCCTGGAACTAATCACGGAACTCATTAGCCGAGAGCCGAGATTGCTTAGATGTTCCCCCCAGTCCTTGTTAAAGGTACAGCGCCACATGAAAGGCAAATACTAGCTAAAGGCAGCGGGGTACGCCGCCGAGACCTCTTTGTGAGTCACATGATGTTTTAATGACGATCCCTTTGCTGTCTATGAGGGCTCAATGATGGAGATTTTTTTTTAAAGTGAACCTGTCACAGAAACCTGGACGGTCAATCTAACCTGCCATGCCGAAGAGTTGCATAAGCACGGGTTCGCTTCAGTGAGTCCAGCTTTAATCATGTTACTATTGGTGATACTCCACCCCCTTCCAATTTCTCTGCTCACTATTTATCAGCCAAATCAGAAATTGACCAATACCATAGCATGGCAGATGGTAGGGGGCGGGGCAGCCTACAACTATAGTAGCCGACTAACATTCTGCAAAGCAGAGCACCTTGTGTTTTATGGGGTGCCAGGGTGCTCTGGGGATAATTAGGGGTCAGTGGCGTAACAATCACCATAGCGACCCAGGTGGCCGCTATGGGGCCCGGGGCACAGGGGGTCCCGGCCAGAACATCCCCCTGATGCCGTGCAGGCCAACTGGGTTGCTATGGCATCTCAGGCTGCTGGCTGTCACTGGCGGGTGGGAGGGGGAACGTTAGATCATCGGCAACCTGTCAGTGATCTGTGCAGCCACGCGTTCCTCCTCACAGCCGCTGCTGAGTCAGTGACAGCCATCAGCTGTGGAGGAGGAAGTCTGGGCCCCGCATCAGAAGCGGAGGAGGAGACAGTCCATGAACACATCGCACTCAAAACCTCTGTGCCATATAAAAGACGGGTGCTGCGGCAGTCGGCGGGTGGCAACCGTCTATAATCACAGAATAACATAGACACCGGCACTCCAAGTGATGAATCAATGGCGTCTGTTTATTGACGCATGAAACATAGCACAATGCATCAAAAAACATCCTTCATCAGGCAAAATGAGTGATGAGCAGTGGAGGAGGAGGTGGGCCCGACGATGGAAGAGAAGGCGGGGCCCGGCAACAGAGGAGGCAGGGCCTGCCAGCGACCATGAAGGCTGACAGGTAAGAGGTGTGCAGCTCCCCCTGAGACCCTGCAGAGCCCACCATTAAGAGTCTATGTCGGGCTCTGCAGGGTCACTCTCAGGTGGGCTGTTTGGGATCACAGGTGGGCTCTGCAAGGGCATAACGAAATCACAGGGCCCCATACAGCATTTTGCTATGGGGCCCTGTGATTTCTCGTTACGCCCCTGATAGGGGCGATATGCAAAAACCGGAAATGCCGATTATTCACCATCAATGCCAGGTCAATATTTATTTTATGCCGCCAAGGTTGCTTTTTAACACCCATTCTTCTTTTGTGACCGCACCTGCTCTTCAAACAACACAAACAAGTTGATATAAAGTATCTGTTTCTGAGTTTCTTTGTGTATAAATGTATTTCTTTATCTTGGTTGCAGTCTATTTGTGTTTTGTGGCTTTGCCCGCTCTTGGCGCCCCCCCACCCCCTCCTTTCCCTTCCACACCGAGGGGCAGAGCTGCTAAAAAAGTTTCCCATTTATCCAGACTGATACAATTGTACTTAGTAAAAGCCACCGCTGGCCCCTGGCGATGTGCCTAGGGCAGGCGAAGGCTTTGATGCCAGGCTGGTGCCAGCGTGCGGGTTTTTAAGCATCACCTAATCTCTGTGTGCCTTTTCCCGGTCGCGCTCCTTCCATATAAACTATTGTCTTGCTAAGTGAATTTCCATGCGGCGCGTTTGGCTGATGGCGGATCAATGCTCGGCACTGCGGCAGGTTTTTTTTTTTTTTTTTACCTGTTTTTCAAAAAACATTTCTCTGGCTCAGTTGGACGGGTTGACACGCAGAGACGAACACCTGTTCTGGCATTTCAAGCGCACGAAACAAACAGGACGCATTATATTCTTTGTTCCCCGGACCTGTTGATGCAGACATGGCTTGTTTTCTTGTTTATTCCTTGTTCAGCTTGCTTTAACCCTTCTGCTGCCACGTCAGGGGCATCGCAGGTCTTTAAAGGAGAACTATGAGGGGGGTGCTTTTCACTCACCTCATAGTTCTAGCCGACCTGTGACAATGAGACTGTCACAGGTCGGCTCAGTAGATCGGGAGGTGAGAGAACACATCCCGGCGTTCGCTCACCTTTCGATCCTGTCACTGCTCTCTGCCGTGACAGTGGAGGGGCTGGATTCCCCCCTCCCCGTTCCGATCCTCCAGAGCTGACTGGCGGATCGGACGGGGCGGGTACAGCTGGCTCTGCCTCTAGATAGGCAGAGCCAGCTGTCACTCACGCAACTGCGCGGATCCGGCGTAATTGTCGGGATCCGCTTCAGCTGCGTCGTCTCAGTATACCGAGAGCAGTAGCTCGCGGTATACTGTGGCGTCTCAGTATACCGCGAGCTGCAGCTCGCGGTATACTGAGCTTAGGGTGACGGGAGGACGCTAGTTTGTGTCCTCCTGTTACCCTAAGGAGAACTATGGGGAAAAGCCTTAACCCCATAGTTCTCCTTTAAAGGGTATCTATGGTCAAAAACTAAAACTAAATCTGTATAACTATATTGAATTTCCATAAGTTTAATCCCGCTCCTAATAACCATATGAGTCTAGACCAGGGGTATGCAACCTTGGCACTCCAGCTATGCTGAAACTACAAATCCCGTCATGTCTCTGCCTCTGCCTCAAACCTGTGGCTATCAAAATCCTGCAATGCATCATGGGACATGTACTTCCACAACAACTGGAGTGCCAGGGTCGCCTACCCCTGATCTAGATGTTTGTAAACTTACTTAATGCAGATACCCATAGGATGTGCTTCCTCAATGCACTGACACCATGGCACTCAGCCCTGTGAATATGCACTTCTGGTGTCACCACAGAGCCTGTCGCCTGAACTACAACTCAATGTCTGAACAATGTAACATTATCATTGCTTGCTGGAAACATTGCATGATGGGATATGGAGTCTTGAGAATTTAAGATTGCGTCACATCGAGCAGCAGGGAAAGAGAGGCAAAGCACACTGGGAGTCCAGGAAGTTGTTGGAAGTGATGGGCAGACGGAAGGCGGCACTCACTACCTAAAAGGGATTTTTTCCAGTAAGCTTTGATTGTATTATCAGAAAAAACTCTACTATGTATTCCTATTACACTGCTGATGTCATAACAGGAGAGGACTTTACAACATTAAACACTCTCCAAGATGATATAGCAGCCATGAGTGTGTTTATATTTCTTCAACCTGGCAGAAGTAATGTGGGTGGGTGTAAAACCGCACGATCACTTCCACACCAATTGGAAGGTGCTGACCAGCCACCATCCAAGCACCCCCACCATGTAACCTGGGCTTCACTGCTCCTCCTGTGGGTTCCCGGACAGGTATCATGGGTGTCAGTGGGTAGAGTAGAAGGAGAGGCATTCGCTGATCTCTCCTCTGGTGAATGAACGAAGAAGTGACAAGCATTTAATCATTTTATTACAACTTTTTATTTTCATTTTTTCACATTCTTTAAATATTTTATTTTTATTTATTTTTTATAACCTTTTTATTTTTTAATATTTATTTTTATTTATTAATATATTTTTTATTAAATATTTTTATTTTTTACTTTACTTTTAAAAAACCTCAATTCCGAAAAAGTTGTTGGGACGCTGTGTACAATCTACATAAAAAGAGTTTACAATGATTTGCAAATCTCATAAACCCGAATTCTATTCACAATAGAGAATAAAAACATATCAAATGTGTAAACTGAGAAAATGGACCCTTTTAAGAAAAAAAATCAGGTCATTTTGTAATTGATGGCAGCAACATGTCTCCAAAAAGATGGGACAGGACAACAATAAGCTGGCAGAGTAAGTGGTGCTAACAAGCTAGAGCTGGAAGAACTAATTAGTTTAATTGGCAACAGGTCAGTCACATGACTGGGTATAAAAAGAGCATATTAAAATGTCAGAGTGTCTCAGAAGTAAAGATGGGCCGAGGATCACCGATCTGTGAAAAGCTGCGTCTAAAAATTTCAGAATAATGTAAAATTGCAAAGACTTTAAATGAATCATCATCTACAGTACATAATATCATCAAAAGATTCCGAGATTCTGGAGGAATCTCTGTGCACACGGGACATGGCCGAAACACAATATTGGATGCCATGATGGATGGCATGATTCTGTGATGGACATCACTGCATGGGCTCAGGAATACTTCAAAAAATCACTGTCTGTGAACACAGCTCGCCGTGCCATCCAAAAATGGGAGTTAAAGCTCTATCATGCACAGGAGAAGCCCTATCTGAACATGATCCAGAAATGCCGCAGTCTTCTCTGGGCCAAAGCTCATTTAAAATGTTCTGTCGCAAAGTGGAAAACTGTTCTGTTGTCAGACTAATCAAAATTTGACATTATTTTTGGCAACCATCCTCCGGACTAAAGAGGGGAGGGACCTTCCAGCTTGTTATCAGCGCTAAATTCAAAAGCCTGCATCTCTGATGGTATGGGGGGTCCATTAGTGCGTATGGAATGGGCAGCTTGCACAGCTGGAAAGGCACCATCAATGCTGAAAGATACACTGAGTGGCCGGATTATTATGACCACCTGACGTTTGTAGGCAAATGAGCTATAATTTGGCGCTGAAGTTGCTGGAGGGCCAGACCATTATAAATAGGGAAGCAGGTTGTTTACCACGACAGTAGAAGTGATTTGTTTCTGAAGATACGGGGAAACAACGCGATGTAGCAGCCTCTGAACGCGGGATGATTGTTGGCGCTCGGAGCCATGGAGCGAGTATCAGCAAAACAGCAGAATTCGTTAAATGTTCAAGAGCAGCTGTTGTTAAAGTGTTTAAAGACCGGACTGTCAGCCGAAAATCTGGGTCTGAACTTGCGAATTGTGGCCGTCAGCGACTAGTCAATGTTAGGGCAGAACGGGGGAGGGGCAAGACTGGTACAAGACAACAGAAGGGCAACAGTGCCGTGTCAGATTCCTCGCATCACCTTTCATCATCTCGTGGAGTCAATGCCAAGAAGAATCGCCGCAGTACTGAAGGCAAAAGGTGGCCCAACGAAGTACTGATGGGGTGGTCATAATAATCTGGCCACTCAGTGTATATCCTGGTTTTGGAGCAGCATATGCTCACCCATCCAGACGACGTCTTTTTTAGAGAAGGCTTTTTATGTTTCAGCAGGACAATGTTAAACCGCATACTGCATCTATGACAACAGCATGGCTTCATAGCAGGGGCGTAACTAAAAATCACAGGGCCCCATAGCAAAATTTTGTATAGGGCCCCGTGATTGCCAGTTATGCCACTTGCAGAGCCCACCTGATATACCAAACAGCCCACCTGAGAGTGACCCTGCAGAGCCCATCATAGACTTTCTATAGTGGGCTCTGCAGGGTCTCAGATGGGCTGCACACCTCTTACCTGTCAGCGCTGTTCGCCTCCGTGGTCCCCGGGCCCCGCCTCCTCTTCCATCCCCGGGCCCCGCCTGCTCTTCTATCGACGGGCCATGGGCTCTTAGGTCGCTGGCCAGTGATGTAAGAGGAGGCGGGTTACTCTTAGGCGGCCACTGTAAACGCCGGCCTCTTCTGCCGCAGCTGCTGGCTGTCACTGACACAGCTCCGCAGCGGCCGGGCCTCATCGCGGCCGCCTGGGTTGCTATGGCGATTTTTACATCACTGCTTCATAGTAGAAGAGAAGGTGCTTAACTGGCCCTCCTGCAGTCCAGACCTTTCACCAACTGAAAATATTTGGCACATCTTGAAACGAAAAATTCGACAATGAAGACCCGGGACTGCTGAGCAGTTAGAATCCTATATCAGGCAAGAATGGGACAACATTCCTCTCCCAAAACACCAGCAACCGGTCTCTTCAGTTCCCAGATGTTTACAGAGTGTTATTAAAAGAAGAGGGGATGCTACACTGTAGTAAACATGGCCCTGTCCCAGACGTGAGACGTGTTGCTCTCATCAATTTCAAAATGTGCTCATTTATTTCTTAAGGCCTTGTTCACACCAAGCGCGTTCCAGGAGCAGAGCAGTTACAGACCGGAACAAAACTGCGTCCAATGTATTCCAATGGTATTTTGGGCTCTAGTTCACACCGCAGCGTTCAGTTCCAGAGCATGTAAGGCCTTTTTTACACCAAATGCAGACCAGATCTGCATGAGTTTCTGCACATGCAGTGCAGTGTGTTATACTGCGTTTTTTGCTGCGTTTTTGATGCGTTCATGGCTGTTTTTTGGGGGGGGGGGGAAATATTTTTTTACGTTTAAAAAGGGCTTTCAGTTCGTTCCAGGGTGTTTGCATGCATTTGTGATGCGTTTGCATGCGTCCCAGAGCATTCCAGAGCGTTCCAGAGCAGGTAAGCCGGCAGTTTTTTTTACATGCTCTGGAACTGAACGCTGCGGTGTGAACTAGAGCTCAAAATACCATTCGAATACATTGGACGCAGTTTTGATCCGGTCTGTAACAGATCTGCTCTGCTCTGCTCCAGGAACGTGCTTGGTGTGAACAAGCCCTAAAACATTTGCAGCAAGCCCTATTTTTCCTGCTCTGGAACACATGCAAATGCATAAAAAATGCACCGGAATGCATCAAAAACGTAGCAACAACGCGGCACAACCCACTGCACTGCATGTGCAGAAACTCAAGCAGATCTGGTCTGCATTTGCTGTGAACAAGCCCTAAAATGGTCCATTTTCTCAGTTTAAACATTAAACTGTTTTCTGTTTTCTATTGTGAATAAAATCTGGGTTTGTGTGAGATTTGCAAATAATACATTCTCTTTTTATGCAGATTTTACACAGCGTCCTGACTTTTTTAAGAATTGGGGTTGTATATATATTTGCAATATTGGTGCATTTTCTTTTTTTTTGTGTGCAAAAAGTGGAATATGCCTTTAATAGACGTTCCATTCATTTTCTCCCCCTGTCTTTATGACTTCTTGGACGGAGCGCTGTAGCGTATTTTCTGGGTTTGTAAAGCAATAAAAGGTAATACATTTCATCCTCGCCCTGCAGAGCGTTGAACTACAGCTGCCTGCCGTAGCATCCAAAATGGCTGCCCTCCAGGCAGAGGAGGAGAGGACGGGCACGTGGAGCGCACATTTGGAGCTGCAATTTAATTACCGGTGAAGAGAGACTCCGTATGCCTGACTGACTCTCGAGGGGTTATTAATTATATCCTCCCAGCGATATTTAGAAAATTAGAGAATTACAGATGAGTTATCATGCAGCAGCAGCAAAGCACAAGGAAGGGTCATGAGATCTTCTTCCAGGCTGCCTTGAAAATGTTCTACAATAAAGTGGCAGTGATGCAGGGTTGGGAATGGAGACAGAACAAAGAGGAAAGCTGAAACGTTTTATTTTAAAGCTGAAGTCTAGTAAAAAAAACCTTTGGGCATACATCACCAGTCACATAATTCACCTTTAGTGTATCCCTAATCCGACTGGCTACTGGTTACTTTAAACATTTGCCTTTCGGTGAAGCCAGATCCTGGTCATAGCACCAGGGCATCCCTAGCCTCCTCACCGCACCTGGATAAGGGGTGCTGGTGGTGCACGCTACCAGAGAGGAAGGGGCTGGGGCCAACTCTGGCCCTGCCTCTGACTGATGTCCCTCCCAGTGACACTGTTTTTCAGGAGCTGGGCAGGATGTTGGCCAGAGCATCGCAGGTTGCTAAGAGTTGGATGGGGAGATGTGTATGGCCCGTACACATCACCCCACCCGGGTTTTAGCAAGCTAGGATGCTCTGGCTGGAAAGGGGGTGACAGGCACACTGCAAACATTGTGCACAGGCTCGGATTCCCCACAAGGCCACCGACCGCCGTGGAGTCCCCCGACACCCGGAACATGTAGTTCCGGGTGGTAAGTGGGGAATCCGGCAGTTCGTTTACAAGTGATTGTGGCGATGTCGCCGCGATCGCTTGTAATATGTGTGCAGATGTTGATTGGGGTGGGGGCTGATTGGCAGGGAGGGGGCGCATTGTGGAACCTGGCCTTGGGGCGGCAGGGAGACCAAATCCGGCCCTGATTGTGCAGCAGAGCGGCCATGCCTCTCCTGATGTTGCCTCCCCACCACCCACATGACCTAAAGTGGTAACCAGATGGCGGGGGTGGCTGGACGGACCAGCAGTCGTATTACCAGTGATCTTGGCGACATTGCCGAGATCTTGTAAAAGAACGAGCGGCTTCCCCGCCCTACATTTAGCCCTGCTTGTCCAAAGCCAAGGATTCCATCCTGAGAGTTGAAATGTTAGCCCACCGAGCCACTTAGAGGTCCTCCTCATCTGCTCAGGGGTAAGGGACCCCTCCCTCATCCTAAATCAATGTAATAAAGGGAAAAAATGAAGGCTAGAAAATATTCTTACCCTACCTCCAGCTGTGACATGACAGTTCTTCTGGTGGGATCATGAGAGTGCTAAGCAGGGCCGTCTTTAATACTGATTGGACCCTGGGCAAAAATTTAGCAGACTCCCTATACATTATCCAGGTGCAAAAGCCACCTTTGGCAGCTGCCCTTTGGGCCCCACAACAATGACTGGGCCCTGGGCAGCTGCCCCTTTTGCCCTGCGTTAAAGACGGCCCTGGTGCTAAGGATTCCAAATCTCACAAGAAGATGCTCCTCCATGCTGAAGCAGTGTCTTCTCATGAGATTTGAGATCCTCAACCTTCCCAGGATCTCCCCAGAAGAACCATAATGTCCGTTACCCAGTATGGAAGCTGGGGGTGAGGTAAATTTATTTTCTAAGTTCTGTATAGGAATCAGGTGGAGATTTGTAAAGGAAGGGGTGGGGGGGTTGAAAATCACAACCTACCTTCAAGAAGTCTTCTGCTCTTCATTGCTCAACGTCACTTCATTGTTTGTTTTAGGAACCCCATTGTGTCCATAATTAGAATTAATAGGCTGGATTTTCCCAATACCATCAATTTTTCCTTCAAAGAACAACCACAAAGGCTTCATCACGGTGTCCTCCTCTGTGACAGAACCTCTCCATAGGTGGATGTGATAGCAAGTCTTCAGGGTGCTTCTGGTGACTCAGGAATCTGTCGCGGGGTGTGATTGGCAGTTGGAGAGTCACATGAGGATGAATAACTCTCATTTCTTTGTTGTCTTTGCTGCGTGTTCATGAATCAATGGTTGTCTCAGGATTAGAGGGGGAGAAGAGTAAAAACAATTTAGTGAAGACTCATTAGTTCTCGGCGGGTGTTGGCAGCCTGCCTGCCATAGTCAAATGAACCCTAAAACTTCAAACCAATGAAAAATGACTTGACGGAATAATTTCTGAGTTGGAGCGAACTGAATGTTAACAAAATTATCCAGGGAACGAAAAATGTGGTTTGAAGGAACAGATAATGCTTCGAAAGGCATTAGAACTCAAAGAACTCTAGACTTGTGTGACAACTTGAAATTGATTTCTCTGCTTTCACTGCACACTGTGAGCTTCTCAGGGAAGGCGACATATAAGAAAACAAAACTTCAGCGTGATACAATTCCGGATCAACAACATCCTTTCTCATACATTATTGCAACAATATACTGTATTCTTTCTGTAGTCTTTATTTATCTGTTCAACATCTGAAATAAATGTGTATGTATCAACCCCAACAATAGACTTCTCTCGTTTTCTCCCTTTAGGTCTGTTGAATATACCATTGAAAACGTTTTGTTCCATCTGTCTCAGGGGCGTAACTAGAAATTAGCAAAGGCAACATTTTGTATGGGGCCCTGTGAGTTCTAGTTATGCCCCTTGCAGAGCCCACCTGAGACCCCACACAGCCCACCTGAGATTGACCCTGCAGAACCCTCCATAGACTCTCTATGGTGGGCTCTGCAGGGTCTTAAGTGGGCTGGTCACACCCCTTACCTGTCAGCCCCGATCCACTGTCAGCTTCCTCTACTGCCGGGCCTAGCCTCCTCCTCCTCCACAGTCACCTGTGGGCCCTGCCTCCTCCTCCGCTAAGCTCCGCCTCCTCCTCCGCTGCCGACGCCGGGCTTTGCCTCCTCCCCCGCTGCCGACAACGGCCTCCTCCACCGCAGCTGCTGGCTGTCACTGACTCAGTATCGGCTGTGAGCAGCTGCACAGATCACTGACAGGTTCCTCCTCACAGCCACGGCGTGTTCCTCCTCATGGCTGCCAGTGACAGCCAGCAGCCTGCGCTGCCATAGCGACCCATGCGGCCCGCATGGTATTAGGTGGACCCCTTTGTTTCTCACCTAATTTTCTGTTGGGTCTTCATAAGACCCATTTCATGTAAAAATTTATATCTGGACTTTTTCCTATGGCTTTATACTCTCATTCTTTCCCCATGCAAACATAGGGGTCTATTCACGAAGCTGCCGAAGGATCTGGCTGTAGCTTATTATTATTGTATTTTTTAAATTGTACTTTAATTGTATATTTAAGTTATAGCCCAGGGTACTACCCAACGTATTTGCCAAACAGCTCGATATGGATGTTGGACTTTGTAGACTGGTTCAGTAATGAATACTTCTACGTACATGGAGACGCATGCGTAGACATATTCTCCGTGAGTATGCGTCCTCGGGATTGGCGCTGGCCCACTCGATATGGATCTTGGACTTGTAGATTGGTTCAGTAATAAATACTTCTGGGTACATTGAGACGCATGCGTAGACATATTCTCGGTGAGTATGCGTCCTCGGATTGGCGCCGGCTCTCTCGATATGGATCTTGGACTTGTAGATTGGTTCAGTAATGAATACTTCTACGTACATGGAGACGCATGCGTAGACATATTCTCTGTGAGTATGCGTCCTCGGGATTGGCGCCGGCCCTCTCGATATAGATCTTGGACTTGTAGATTGGTTCAGTAATGAATACTTCTACGTACATGGAGATGCATGCGTAGACACATTCTTGGTGAGTATGCGTCCCCGGGATTGGAGCCGGCCCTCTCTCTTTTTTTTTCTATTTTAAATCCGCGGCTGATTCATTAAACACATTATCCTACATGGCCTGAGCTGAGATGCGCAGCATGTGCTGAGTGCGCAAAAACGCGCAACGCGATCCACTTTGCCTTTCTGAGTGTTTTAAAAGTTATTGACCTTTGCCTCTGATATCACGCAGCCAGAGAACCTGATAGCTGGAAGTCACTGCTCTGCTCCCGCTGCCTGCCGATCTGGGGAGTTTGGAAAGCTAATACGCTCGCCTCTCACTTTCCAATCCATTAATCGCGTTGTTCCGTCCCTGCTGGGAGCGTTGTTGATGGTTGTAGGAATCACAATGGCTGGTGGAAGTTGCAGGGTCTGCTACCCGCGGCAGACGCGCTCGCAGACTCTGTGTCTGGGCCGACCGTGCGCCTCCTGTGTACCGACGTCTTCAGTCAAGTTCATTCCTCTGTATTCATTTCCAGCGAGGAGCTGGACCAGATACCTTCTTCTATTACGATCCGAGCGGGCCTGACTACTGCAACCTCATCAAAGTTCTCCGCGTGCAGTTCACTAAGGGGAAAGCGTCTCAAATGATACAGATGGCGTCGTGGTGAAGGTCACGTAGCAAGTTCTTGTAAAGATCAAGCTTGATCTACTTATATTTTGCCTCCCCCCAATTGACATTGGTGGGAGGGGCTGGCAGGGTGCTGAGCAGGGGTAGGCAACCTTGGCCCTCCAGCTGTGGTGCAACTACAACTTCCACCATGCCTCTGCTCCCTGGAAGTCATGCCTGTGGCTGCCAGGGTCTTGCAATGCCTCATGGGACTTGTAGTTGCACCACAGCCGGAGTGCTAAAGCTGCCTACCCCTGCATTATAGCACCCTGCCTCAGTACTCCTATGAAGAGTCCTCTGCCCTGATGCAAGCAGTGGGCTGGGTCTTGGGAGAGATGATGCTTGAAGTCTTGCTGTCAGGAAATGAGGCGGGCTCTATCTGACTTGCTGCAGCTTCTAATGCAAATTGTGAGAAGACTGGTCAACTTTTGGCCCTTCCAGACAAGCAACTGTCACCCAAAAATGGGAAGATATTAACTTAAAAATGTAATTTAACTTTAGTATTTTTCTTTCTGATTTTTTCCTTTATTGTTTATTTTACTGTTATGTATTAAAAAATATCAAATAACATAAAATACACCCGAAAAACGTATAGGCTTCCTCAGTATGTTCGGGCTTCATGGACTAGACATGTCAGCTGCTGAAAAATTTGGTTCAGATATTTAGTTATTTCGGGATTCGGATCTGAAATTAAATTTGGTTCGGATTCGGACGAAATCTGAATTTTCAATAGTTTCGGATGAGTTTAGGAATATTTGTTGCGAATACCACAGAAAACCATCTACAGATATTAATACTAAAGCCGAATCTCCTAGACCCGAATGGGATTCAGGAGCTCCCCAATGCAATTCGGAAATTCGGATCCCAAATGCCGTTCAGGTCTGGGAGTCTCGGCTTTAGTATTATATGTATATACTGTATATGGCTCCCATGTTGCCGTAACGAAAATTCGTGTTCAGAATCATTCGGATGCATTAAACCGAAAAACACATCTGATTGGCCATAAACGTCACGTGTCCGATTCAGTTTCGTTTTTGAATGAAATTCGAACGGGATCCGAAATTAGGAAACGGAAATCCGGATTCAGACGCATTCCGATGCATTTGGATTCAGAAATTAAGAGGTGTCCAAATGTTCGAATTGATCCGGAACGAAAACGAATCGCACGTGTCTATCATGGACTTTCCACTGGGTTCACTCATCCCTCCCACGCGATGAAGGATTGCATATTTTAAAGGGTAATTCCACTTTGAAAATGAAGATTCTTTAAAAAATGAATATAGCAAAAATAATAGCTGCACAAGACATTATGTAATTTAATGTTATTATAAATGACCTTTCCATTTAAAACTGCAGCTGCTGTAATTTTCCAAATCTGTCCAAAACATCCAATGCAATATGGTGACCTGAAGGCTTTCTGTGTGCCGCTGGTGTACAGAACTCTCCCCAACATGTAAAATCCTGCTTCTGTGATTGGCTGACTGTCTTTTCCAGAAGTCTGCACTAAGATACTGTGAGGATTAGCTCCACACGGTAGCACATTAAGGACATTTTTGGTCTGTTAAATATCCCAATGAAAGCTTTCTGTGATATCTCTTTGACAAGTGCAAAAAAACAAAACCTGTTGATCCTGCCAGAAATCCTGTGAGCGGATAACTTCCTGTGCTCTCTCTCTGTGCGGTACTGTTACATTGCTTCCAGCTATCTCTGAGGGTTAGAGCTGCCGTCCCCTCTATGTTAAGGAGAGTACGAGAGGGGGAGGTGTCAGTAATCCTGTCCTGTCTCTGTGGTCCATACATATATAGTATGTTATATATAGTGTACTGTATATTATATATATAGACCACCCTAGGACAGGAAGTGTGTTACTGCCAGGATCACCAGGTGAAAATAAAGGATAAAAAGCCCCAACGAAGGACTGAGAAGCTGCAATATATTCCATTTTTTGTTTTTGGGGGTTTAGGAACGTTTAAAGTGGACCTTTCATAGCAAATGGAATAGGGCCGCCCCTATAAAGAGCTGGGTGGGGAGATGTGTAGGAGCCCGCCCAGTTCTTAGCAACCTGGGACACTCTGGCCAGCGTCCCGCCCGGCTCCTGGCAACCAGAGATGTAATTGAGCTGGGCGGGATGCTGGCCAGTACTGGTGAGATGATCCGCCACCCCTTAGCACGCACCGCCAGCACTTCCCGCCCCCCCTGGCCTCAGGCGGCAAAAGGTCTAGGACACCCCTAACAAGGAAGGCCTACTTTTTTGACCACCCTTTGCCCACCCAACACAAAAGACTTTAAAAAAGCCATTTGTAAACAAACCGTTCATCCCCCCAAAAATTAACACCTCTGCCCCATCCTTTGGCGCTTCCAGAGGACGCAGGTGATGTCACCATGCTTCCCCCCTGTGGGAATCCTGTGTGAATGTACTCATGCAATAGGCTAGAATGTATACTTACAGGATTTCCAGCTTCCTTTTTCAAAGCCATTTGGGCCGAGGTGGCTGGTAGAAAACTGGACGCTCCATTTGCCATAGAGGCTTTCAAAGCAAAGGTGACATGATGATCATTTTTTTATTGATATACACTATATTGCCAAAAGTATTGGGACGCCTTTACACGCACATGAACTTTAATGGCATCCCAGTCTTAGTCCGTAGGGTTCAGTATTGGGTTGGCTCCGCCCTTTGCAGCTGTGACAGCTTCAACTCTTCTGGGAAGGCGTCCACAAGGTTTAGGAGTGTGTCTATGGGAACGTTGGACCATTTGTGAGGTCCGGTACTGATGTTGGAGGAGAAGGCCGGGCTCGCAGTCTCCACTTAATTAATCCCAAAGGTGTTCTATGGGGTTGAGGTCAGGACTCTGTGCGGCCAGTCACGTTCCTCCACCCCAAACTCCCCCATCCATGTCTTTATGGACCTTGCTTTGTGCACTGGTGCGCAGTCATGTTGGAACAGGAAGGGGCCATCCCCAAACTGTTCCCCAATGTTGGGAGCATAAAATTGTACAAAATGTCTTGGTATGCTGATGCCTTAGCGGGCAAACTGAGGGGCCAAGCCCAACCCCAGAAAAACAACCCCCCCCATAATCCCCCCTCCACCAAACTTTACACTTGGCACAATGCAGTCAGGCAAGTACCGTTCTCCTGGCAACCGGCAAACCCAGACACGTCCATCGGATTGCCAGACAGAGAAGCGTGATTGGTCACTCCAGAGAACACGTCTCCCCTTCTCTAGAGTCCAGTGGCGGCGCGCTTTACACCACGGCATCCTACGCTTTGCATTGCACTTGGTGATGTAAGGCTTGGATGCAACTGCTCGGCCATGGAAACCCATTCCGTGACGCTCTCTACGCACTGTTGTTGCGCCAATCTGAAGCACATACCAAGTTTGGAGGTCTGTAGCTATTGGCTCTGCAGACAGTTGGTGACTTCTGCACACTGTGCGCTTCAGCATGCACTGACCCCGCTCTGTCATGTTACGTGGCCGACCACTTCGTGGCTGAGTTGCTGTTGTTCCCAGTTGCTTCCACTTTGTTATAATACCGCTAACAGGCGACCGCAGAATATTTAGTAGCCAGGAAATTTCAAGGAACACCTGAATCCAATGATTTGGAGGGGGAGGGGCAATATAGTGTATTTCTATTGCATGATCAAGATTTTGTGATATTCTCATATACAGATTCTCCCCATGTGATGAATGTGTCCGCCATCTCTCAAAGAACAGACTCCTTCCAGGGGGAAAGGGAAGGAAGGCGGCAGAGGAGAAGTAGCTGAGCTGGGATCTCAGAATAGATTCGGCTTCTTTTTTTTTTTATGGCCGCTCGTTTGTCAGACCACAAATTCCGCACAATTCTCACAATTCTTCAGGTAAAGTTACCAGACGCTGAGCATTAAAGTCTGAGTGCTGCAATTATTCCGAAATCCTAACTAAAATCTTTAGATCCATTAGCGGGGAGAAGTGACGATTCCGTCTTTGTTACTTTTACTTATCTTTAGGGTTTTTTTTTGCATCTCTCTGTAGATCTTAATTAAAAATCCTTAAAATGAAACTCTAAAGTTGTTACAATCGCTACACCGGCCGCACTGTAATATAATGTTATTAAAAATGACCTTTCCATATAAAAGTCCCGGCACCTCTTCTCCTGTTATGACATCAGCCTTGTAATAGGAATACGTAGAGGAGATGTTTCTGATAATACAATCAAAGCTTACATGAAGAAATCCGTTTTCTATAGTGAGTGCCGCCTTCCGTCTGCCCATCACTTCCAGCAACTTCCTGGATTCCCAGTGTGCTTTGCGTCTCTTTCCCTGCTGCTAGAGGTGACGCAATCTCCATTTCTCAACACTGCATATCCCATCATGCATTGCTCCCAGCGAGCAATGATAATGTTACATTGTTCAGACGTTGAGTTGTAGTTCAGAAGGCCGGCTCTGTGAGATCGGTGACACCAGGGCCGGATTTCCCACAAGGCCAACCAAGGCCCGGCCTCGGGGCAGCAGGGGGTAGAGGGGCAGCAGGGGTGTAGAATTCCTATCTCCAGATGCTCGTGACATGTATTTTTGGGTGCCGGGCGGGTAGTTGTTTTTTACATTTAGCCCTGCATTGGGTAAGCAGAGCTAAATGTACAGAGGGGAAGCTTCGGCTTGTTCTGTACAAGTGATCCCGGCGATGTCCCTGAGATCACTTGTATGCAGCCTGCAGGTCTGCCATTCTCCATGGGGGAGGTGGGGGGTTGGTGGGTAGGGGGGCGCATTGAGGAACCTGGCCTTGGGGCAGCAGAGAGAGTAAATCCGGCCCTGGTGGTGACACCAGGAAGTGCGTATTCAAAGGGCTGAGTGAAATGGTGTCAGTGCATGGAGGAAGTTCATCCAATGGGCATCTTCAATCAATACGTTTACAAAGTTCTAGATGGATGTGGTTATTAGGAGCGGGATAGAATGTATGGAAATTAAATATAGAAATACCAATTTTTGTTTTTGTTTTTGACCATAGATACCCTTTAATGTGCTTTAGTGTTTACATCTAC
>NW_017306427.1:949446-956986 GCF_000935625.1 Nanorana parkeri
ATTTAGTGTTTACATCTACTTTAAATAAACAAATAAATACATAAATAATAAAATAATAATAATTATTAATAATAATAATAAATAATAATAATTACATTAAAATACATTAAAATATTATTACTACAACTACTAAAAAATATGTTAACATACTACCACCCCCACCACCACCACCACTACTAATACCAATAATAATAATAATTACAATAAAATACTACTACTACTAATAATATTAATAATTATGAAAAATCATCATCATCATCATCCATCATCAGCCATCATCATCATCATCCATCATCTATCATCATCCATCAATCATCCATCATCATCATCATCATCATCCATCATCATCCATCATCCATCATCCATCATCATCCATCATCCATCATCATCCATCAATCATCATCACAACATTTTAGGTCAAGGGTGGGCTGTTATGAAGCTAAAAGTACTATGAGGCAATGCAAGACTGACAGTTACAGGCATGACTCCCAGAGGCAGAGGCATGCTGGGATTTGTAGTTAAAGCACAGCTGGAGGGCCGGAGTTGCCCCGCCCCTGTATTAGGGGAAGTGAGCTGCAGCAATATTGCGTCTTTGTGGCTTTCAGCCATCTAAGAATAAAATGCATCTCGCAGAACGATGATGAAGTTGAATGTATTCTGTAGGTACGAGTGCTGTGTGTGTACGGCCCTCCGGAGGACAGAAGCGGGTCAGTGAGTGCCGCGGCCATCGAGCATTGTATCACATCCCTCGGGGCGCACAATTAAGGAAAGTGCGCCATAAATCACACTAATTATAAAGTGCATGTGTCTGCACGCGGCGTGCTGATAGGTGTCGCTTCTCCCGCCGCCTCCGAAAATGAACTGAAAGGCTCGGCCTGCGTGTCCTGCGGCTTCGCGGGCTAATAAAAGATGAGCTGCTGGAAGGAAAGGACGGGGCGAGATGAGCCGGGTGATTCATTCTCCCAACCTTCCGGATAACAGGACAATAGACTGTACAAGCCGCTCCGGACTGACAATGACTCCCATGTACTCTATAGAACACATTGATCAGTCCTCTGACATCACCGGCCACATTGTAGATAACACACTTACAGCTTTATTTTTAGATGTTGGGTACAGAAGGGAAGGGTTAATGCCCCCATGAAGTTATTTTTCCCGTCTTTGTACAAAAGCCCTTAAACCAGAGGTGGGCAACACCGGCCCTCCAGCTGTTGTGGAACTACAAGTCCCATAAGTCATTGCAAGACTGACAGTTACAGCCATGACTCCCAGAAGCAGAGGCATGTTAGGATTTGTAGTTAAAGCACAGCTGGAGGGATGGAGTTGTTGTTATTATTATTATTGCAATGTCTCATGGGATCTGTCTTTTAACAATAGCTGGAAGGCCAAAGTTTCCCACCCCTGTACTAATATGTATTTTTTATTATTATTAATATTGTTATTATTTTAATTTATTTTTATTTGTATTATTTATTTTTGATTATTATTATTATTATATTATTTTTGATTATTATTATTTTAAATTTGTTTTTGATGATGATGATGATTAATATTATTATTTTAATATATATTTTTGATTATGATTATTATTGTAATGCCTCATGGGACTTGTAGTTCCAGCTGGAGTGCCGAGGTTGCCCACCCTTGGTGTAAGCCCTGCCTACTCTTATAGGTGACTCCACACCCCCTTGTGTAGGACATCGGTGCTCCGCGTTCTGTGGCAACCAGTCCAACGACGACTCCAAACAATGAAATGATTTTGTAGAACGATGACAACAGTTACAGGAACATCATCGCGGCGCGTCGTTAAGAAAACCCCGGCGAGGGCTCGCGGCGCGGCGAGCAGTGAAGCATACGGCAACATTTGTTTTCCAAACATCCCAATTAAAGGGAAGGAGAAGGCTGCGGCGGCATTAATGATCAAGACATACGCGAGCATTAATACTGTTTGCCTGCTCGGCTGTGAAATCCAAATTACCGATGTCAGAGGGAACATAGGAAGATGCGCTAAAAGCATATGGAAGTATATTTGCCATGACTAATAAATTCCGCAGAATAAAGGAAGCGCGGACCGAGGGGGGGGGGGGACCATTTAGCGCGGGAGGATGGATAGAAGAGGAAAGCTCCGCGTGATTAAACATTGAAAATGAAAACCGACCCACTCCGCAATAACCGTACATTTCCCAAGTGACATCCATGTGATCGCTCTCTGTCTCATGTCTACCTGCCGGGCCAGTAGAGGGCGCTGCTTGTGGGGGTGGTGGATATAGGTATCACAAGGGCCAAAATAGATGGCGAAGGATCTGAAATCACTTCAATTGTTCATAAAATGTTAATAGAAAAGAATAAAAGAGCCAACGCGTTTCAGGGCCAAACACGCCCCCTCTTCAACAGGGCTACACATAGAAATATTATAAAGATTTAAGGGTATAGACCCATTTAAACAAAACATACATCTGAACATAAAACATACATCTGTACATAAAACATACATCTGACATCTGCAATCAGACCGTGTGTTATGTTACACCCTAAATATGGGATGCACCGATACCGCTTTTTTGGTATCAAGTACGAGTACCGATATTGTTATTTCGATAATGGCCGATACCGAGTACCGATACCGTTACATCCGCTAGCATGGAGTTAGCTTCCCGGCTAAAAAGGAAGCCGGTAGACATGTGCGATTTGTTTCGGAAAAATTCGTCCTTTGGAGATTCCGATATATCCAAATTTCCGAACGACAGAAATGACGAATGAAAACGAATCCGAATTTTCGAAAAAACGAAATCCGTTAGCGGTGGTCTGTGCGCATTTTTGTTTTGCGGACGAAACAGCGTTGCAGCAAAGTGACAAAAACATATTTTTTTAATGTCACTTTGCTGCAAAGAAACAAACGGAAACGAAAACTTCGTACAGACTACCGCTAGCGAATTTCGTCCGAACCTGAATCCCGACATACGAAATAACCTAAAATCCAAATCAAAACGAAATTAATCAAATGGCCAATCAGCATAAAGCCAGCCAAACATCATTGAGCCGGCTTCCTGGCCAATCAGCATAAAGCCAGCCAAACATCATTGAGCCGGCTTCCTGGCCAATCAGCATAAAGCCAGCCAGACATCATTGAGCCGGCTTCCCGGCCAATCAAGAAAACCAGGCGGTGAGTCATTACCCGCTGTCCAGCTTCCTGATTGGCCAGGAAGCCGTCTCCATGTACCCTCACGGCACTGCCCGTCAGAGGAAATTTGTTTGATCCGGATTCATTACTGAAACAAAGTTTGAGAGTTGAATATTACTTTGAGCAAACAATAAAAACAATACAATTACCAATGTGATGACTGTATAAAAGCAGGAAGAATCCACTGTTGTATAATAACATACATCACATAACAAAAAACTCACAACCGCTGTCCGTGAGAACACTTAGATACCTTTGTGTAGAATATATTGTATATGTGATCTGTGTAGCTGTATAGTGAAGTATGATTGAACTACAAATACATTAAGACAAATATATTCTTTGTTACTGAAACGTAATACATTTGTATCCATTTCCTGTACAGAGCGGAGCTCTAATAGGAAATGGTACAGGCTCCATTGCCGCATTGTATACATAGTATGAAGGCATTCCTGCGATTGCTCTGTAAGGCTGATAACAAGATACATTTGTGTCATATGGAAATATAAATAAAAGTATCTCAGGAAAAAAGAATACAACAGATGAGTCTGAAGATATAGGAGACATGTCTGTGAGTGGGAAATCCTTCCTCCATCCCACCAGGAACTCTCAATTATATCATTTTGTGTGTGTGTGTGGTGTGGTATGTGTGTGTGGTATGTGTGTGTGGTGTGTGTGTGTGTGTTTGTGTGGTATGGTATGTGTGTGTGTGTGTGGTGTGTGTGTGTAGTATGTGTGTGTGTGTGTGCGTGGTATGTGTGTGTGTGTTTGTGGTATGTGTGTGTGTGTGTGTGGTATGTGTGTGTGTGTGTGTGATGTGTGTGTATAGTCGGGACACAGAAGACCGAACATCTAACAGGAGCTAAGATGCCTTCACCATTCAGTTCATAAACACCAACATATCATTATACAGAGTGTTTGTGTGTTTGAACTTGCACGGAATATATTTGCGCCAGATTTATGATGCTAGTGTAATGTTGTACCAGCGTGTTTAGCCTGTTTCCTACTTTGTCTGGAGAGAACGGGTCACTTATTGACTTCTTTGACCATCCGGACTTCCACCTTACCTGGATATACCGCCTCTGCCTAACCAGGTCCCCCAGCCTGACTCCTATGGTACTGTGCGTTGGCGGTGACCAGCAGAAATCATCCTAAAAGGACTATCATTATGTTCTATGGGTGTCTCTGCTCAATGTATTGCTACGTAGAGGCCAGGCTGTCTGGGGTGGGCATTGTTTAGGATAATGTGATCACGCTGTTATCTGATTTTGCGGGGTATAAATTCTGTACATTTTGTTCAATGTTTTTTTCTCCAAAATCGGTGCTGTCTGATTCCTGGGGTAAACATTTCCTGGAGTGGAGGAAGATGAATTCTGATGGCAGTACCCAGTTAGAGTACCAGGTGGTCTGTCTCAGTTCTCCTCTCTGCTGTTGATTTATAGACATGTGCGATTCGTTTCATTACGAATCGAAATTCGTACGAATTTTCCTGAAATTCGTAAATTCCGAAGCATCCGAAATCCGAATTGCAGTTTCCGAATTATATCCGAAATACGAAATTCCGTTAACGAATTTCGGATCCGAATTTCTTTGAAACAGGAACTAATATTACCCCTGTAAATGAGGTTGAACAACATGACAAGATTTTTTTTTTAAGCCGAAATACGGATCGGCTGCTGCTGAGGGTCGCATTACAATATACAGGCAGGAAATACGAAATTCCGTTGACGTATTTTCGTTCCGTTACGAACATTCGTTATATTGAAGTTAAAAAGCAAAGTACATTTATATTGGAGTTGATGGTAGTTTTTTTTAAAGTCCGAAACACGAAATTCGGATACAGAATCCGTTAACGGAATTCGTATTTCGGATAAAAAACAACTACCACATCGACTCCAATATTAACAAAGGTATTTTTGCTTTTTAACTTCATCATAACGAATGTTCGTAAAGTTACGAAAATGTGCCGAAACTAACGAAAATTCGTATTTCGTACGAATCCGAATTGAGTTTCGGATACGAATTACGAAATACGAAATAATGGATATTACGAAACGGAACTAATTTTTTGACAGTGCACAAGTCTATTGATTTATGCCTGAGGAACCTAACCTGCAATGTAACCTTTTTGTACTTTGTATGTTTATACTTGATAAATAAAACTTTTTTAAAACATTGCCCATGTAGCATGTAGCCAGTGAAGCTTGCAAAGTATAAACACCTGTTAGGAATATTTTGGGGGTTATTCACAAAGCTGCCTAAGGCATCCGAGTGAATAACCCAGCGGAAGTGAAGTGAGCCGAACAACGTTCAGCTATCCACTCCGGCTCAGTACAGCTGATTTCACCCATACAAACTCATAGGGGCCAAAACAGCAGTGAGTGAATAGCCGAATGCTGCCATGCCGCATTCTGCTCGGTACCTCTGTGGAAGAAAAGAGTTTAAAAAAAAAAAGTTTGAAAAAATATTTAAAAAATGTAAATAAATAGTAAAATTAAAAATTGGGCGGAGCTTGCAGTGAGAGCTACCAAACGATTCCTATTGGCTGGCATCTGCTAGAGTCTTCTAGCAGGTCCCTGCCAATGAATAACAACTTGGCAGAGGCGGCCGTGATGTCGTGGCCGGCTCTACCCAATTGTTATTGTTTAATGACATATCAGCGTCCCCAGGTCATTTGGGCACGCTGATCTGTCATTACAACTGGGCGGAGCCAGCGGTGAGATCATGGCTGGCTCCGCCCCAGGCCATTAATCCCACTTTGGGTGTCACTTCGGCGCAGTCGAGCCGAAGCATAGGCCATGAGCTCGGCTGAGCCGCTCGCCTCCTTCGGCTGCTGTAGGGCTATAGTGAACAGCCCATAGAGCAGCCCTCCGATTCGACCGAAGGGCTCCCGCGGCCGAAGAGAGCCGAAGGATCAGCCGAAGCTACGGCTGGATCCTTCAGCTCCCTCGTGAATAACCCACCTTTGTTTCCAGGTAGTGAAGCGACGTTTAGAAGGACAAAACCAAAACCACACCATTCAAAAAGGTTAGCTCCTATATTTTTATTCTCATGGGTTCCGCCCTTTAAAAATCCCCTCAGTAAAGCAAAATAAAATGTAGAAGAAAGAATACAAGAGACAAACAAACACAGAATATGTGTCAGTCATAATGCTGCTGACAGCGCCGTCAATTCCAGGGTGACCGTAAGTAAGATTATTAGTTGTCTGATTCGGCTTTTTTTCCTGCTTCTTGTGAATTTCGCAATGTCTTTGGAAGCTGCAAAACTTAGACCCCTAGAAGCAATTTTATAATTTGGGAATCATTATTAAAAAAAAATGATGCCTCGGCGGTGGTTTTCATGGTTCTGTCTGCTGTGCGGCGGCTGACAATCATTTGCATTCAAATAATGTTGGCTTTTTTTAATTCTATGAATGTTGATTTTTGGGGTTATATTGTGTCCTCATCGGCAGCTTTTTATTGAACAACAATGCATGAAAGATTAACAGCCGCGTCTGACTGGGAATTGGGGAGATCTCACACGTTTTATGACATACGCATAAAATAATATTAATAGTATTGCAAAAATAATATAAAACAAAAGTCTGCAGTCTCCAACTTTTTTGTTTTCATTAAAAATAATAAAGGATTGAGCAACATTTGAACTGATTGGGTAATGTGAGCTTGTTTAAAGGAGAACTATGGGGTTAAGTCTTTTCCCCATAGTTCTCCTTAGGGTAACGGGAGGACACAAACTAGCGTCCTCCCGTCACCCTATGCTCAGTATATAGGGAGCTACAGCTCGCGGTATACTGAGACGCTGCAGCGGATCCCGACAATTGTGCTGGGATCCGCCCAGCTGCGTGACTGACAGCTGGCTCTGCCTATCTAGAGACAGAGCCAGCTGTACCCGCCCCCTCCCCCGTCCATTCCGCCAGTCAGCGCTGGAGGATCGGAGCGGGGAGGGGGGAATCCAGCCCCTCCCCTGTCACGGCAGAGAGCCGTGACAGGATCGAGAGGTGAGCGAACGCCGGTATGTGTTCGCTCACCTCCCGATCTACTGAGCCGACCTGTGACAGTCTCATTGTCACAGGTCGGCTAGAACTATTAGGTGAGTGAAAAGCACTCACCTCATACTTCTCCTTTAATAGTAAACATTGGTGAAGAGTGAACTGACCTGGGTTGGATTTGTCTATACATTCTCTGAACACAGCCAGAAATCCGGGTATGGCAAATGTCCAAGTGAGCTGAACCCCGGGGGCCATCTGTGTCCTGGCAACCAGTGAAGCTGCGTTACTCGCACAGCGTCATTGGTTGCTAGAAAGCTGGTGGCTTTCTAGCTGGGGGAAGGAAGTGGGGGTGCTGCTGGTGCACGTTATGG
>NW_017306427.1:957061-959656 GCF_000935625.1 Nanorana parkeri
AGTGTCCTGCTTAGCTCACTGCAATCCAAGATAAGTGTATGTATAAAGGCACCCACCCGACTTTGGCACCCACTCGACTCTAAGGGTATTATTCGGTCAGGAGGGCCATGGGTACGCTGGATTCTGCCCAGCTCTGACATCACTGGTTTCCAGGAGCTGGATAGGACATCAGCCAGAAGATCCTGCTCAGCTCCTGACAAGCAGTGATGTTACTGGTTGCCACGAGCAAGGTGGGCGGGATGCTGGCCAGAGCATCAGATGTTGCTAAGAGCTGTTAGCAACATGGAAAGCTCTGGGCAGGAAGGGGGCATCAGGCACACCTGTTACCCTCCACATGACCCAATGAGATGCATCCTGAGGCAACCTCCTCATTCTGCCTCATTATAGGGGCGGCTTTGCTTGGCTGCACAACATCCTTAGCTGCTTGAGCGCCATACCAACCAATGATGCTGTGGGGCTGCCAGCATCTTAGCAACCCATGACGCTGTGTGGGCCACAAAACTTCACTGGTTCTAAGATGCTAGCATCCAGGTGGGGTCTAATGTAGTTGGCTGACGACTGCCCAGAGGACTCAGCCTGTAGCTCCGCCCACAGCAGTGACGCGACGCTCCTCCGCTCAGCTTCTCAGCGCCGCCGACGTCGTCCTCACATGAGGAAAAAATCATTCGGCACCCCATGAGGCTCCATTGAACAGGCACCATGTCATCGACGAGAGGGGGATGGGTGGTAATCCTTCAATAATGTGAACGATGTGCGCTCTCACATGTGTGTGAACTGATATTGGGAAAGGCGAGGAGGTGTAGGGGTTGGTCACTGCTGTTGGAGCTGGGGAGGGCAAAATGACAGTGGGAGCCTGGGTCAAAGTGTTGTGTGTAATTGGAGTCTAGGACGGAGGCGGACCGCTGTTAGTGGCAGGCACAGGTGGATGCGGGCTGCCTGAGACTGTCGGGGCTGAGGGAGGGTAAGGTCCGGATGCTGTGGAATGAAGGGCTGCTTGTGGAACTGCTGTCTGTGGAAGTGCTACGGCTAACAATTCAATGCGGCATCTTATCCAGTGACACCTCGTCCAGTGCCCGTGGCCCACTCGAGATCACACCTGAGGGTGAACCTGCAGAGCCCACCATAGATTCTCAGGTGGGCTGGTTTTATTGTTCTAAAACAGTCTTTTAAGTTACGTTTATTCATAATATTAAAGAATATGGCCTAAAGTTATTAGTCTGCATTGTTTTTGAAAAAATGTCACCTGTCCGCAGTTTGCCTGCTCAGCAAACTGCGAACAGCTTGCGTTCAGACAATAAGTACTATCCTTGTCGCACTACTTACCGATATGTCCCTTGTAGTGGGGGGCGCTCGCCGTGACTGCAGATGGCGCCGCGAATGTCAGCAAAATTGTAGAAATGTCACCAGCACACCAGTCCTTTTAGGATAGCATTAGCTTCATTTATTGAAGTTTTTTGTCATATGACCAACAAGCGCTTTCGGGACCACACAGGGTCCCTGCATCAGGCTTTAGCATTGTGTGGTCCCGAAAAGTGCTTGTTTGGTCATATGACAAAAAACTTCAATAAATGAAGCTAATGCTATCCTAAAAGGACTGGTGTGCTGGTGACATTTCTATAATTCAGCTTGCGTTCAGGTCGCACTCATGGTCAACCCCAACCTGAAGCTCAACCCTAATAAACATAGAAGACTAGAAGAAAAAATAAAAATAAACCAAATGGTCCATCGAGTTTGCCCTTTTTGCCCTAACATCTTTGAATATATCTTTCCCAAGCATGTTTCAATACACTTACTGATGATTGACTCACTACCTCTGCTGGAAGTCTGTTTCCCAACATCCACCACTCTTTTAGTGCATGTGAAAATGAGCTTTGGTCTTGTGTTGATGGCAGTCATTTGAGGCATTCAGAGTTCATTGACAGAGAGTGTATTTGACCTGCAGTTGACCTCCGTCTGACCTGCATTTGACCTGCTTCAAATGGGTTTTGCATTCCCATAGACTTGTAAGTGAATTAAAAACCTGTTGTTATAGATGACTCTTGAACTTTCCTCTTGCTAGTTTGAGGTTATGTCTCTGTGTTTTTGATCTCAGTTTCATGCTAAATATGTGACTGTCTTGAGCCTCATTTACAATCCCAATCCTTTTAAAAGTTTCAATCATGACCCCTGTTTCCCTTCTCTCCTCCAGACTGTACTTTTTCATTTCCTACAGTCTCTCCTGATTTGATTTATTCCTCAGACCTGTCACCATTTTTGTTGTCCATCGCCAGACTCGTTCTATCTCATCAATATCTTTTTAAAAGTGAGATCTCCAGAACTGGATCCAGTATTCTAAACAAAGTCTAACTAAAGATCTATATAGAGGAATCGGGACCTCCTTCCTCCTGCTGTGACCCCTCTACTGATAACTAAATATCTATATAGAGGAACCAGGACCTCCTTCCTCCTGCTGTGACCCCTCTACTGATAACTAAATATCTATATAGAGGAACCAGGACCTCCTTCCTCCTGCTGGGGATCCCTCTAGTGATAATAAAGATCTATATAGAGGAATCAGGACCTCCTTCCTCCTGCTGGGGATCCCTCTAGTGATAA
>NW_017306427.1:959861-960286 GCF_000935625.1 Nanorana parkeri
GCTGTATCAGCAGAAAAATTGCACTTTTGGCATTTGGCCAAAAGTGCCATTTCCGGCTGATATCTTTTGGCGGCCGATTTATCGGTGCAACCCTAATATTTACAGCAATGCAGAATGGCACAGGCTATAGAGGACTACACACCCCAACAATACTATACTAATATAACAATAGCATTTCTGTATAAAGTACTGCTGAGAGTTGTAGTCCTCTATGGAGGGTGCCATTCTGCAACAGTACTTTATACAACATTAGGCTACAAATAATTATTATTTAAATTAATGATTTACCCCCCCTTACCTCTTCTGGACGGTCTTCTGTCTTCATCTGTTTCCTGTATGCTGGGTCCTCACTGCCGTCCGAGGCCCCATGATGTGCCTGCAGGGCTGTCTTCAGTGCCTCCTTGTTCTGCGGCTCCCTCCTCACA
>NW_017306427.1:963296-968789 GCF_000935625.1 Nanorana parkeri
TAAAGATCTATATAGAGGAATCAGGACCTCCTTCCTCCTGCTGGGGATCCCTCTAGTGATAATAAAGATCTATATAGAGGAATCAGGACCTCCTTCCTCCTGCTGGGGACCCCTCTAGTGATAATAAAGATCTATATAGAGGAATCAGGACCTCCTTCCTCCTGCTGGAGATCCCTCTAGTGATAACTAAAGATCCATATAGGGTTCTTTCACCTGTGTATGTAGATGTTTGCCTGATATTCAGCTTTAAGAGAAAGATGACAAACATCAACAAATTCAGGATTTCAGTCTGGCGCTGGCTTTGTGTCTTCTGTGCCATGACAATTTGAAAATAAGGGAACATAAAAGGATTTCATGTGAAATAATTTCCTTTGTAAGGATGGCAGTGATATCCAGGATGAAATGAATTACATTACTCATTATGTGCATTCATGTTCCATTCTTCCACCTTGAGCTTGAGTTATGACATTTGAATCACAATAATTTGTAAATTAATGAGATCTTTCTTCTTTTTATGGCCATTACAACGTTCTCTTCCGCATCCGTAATGTTTGCCGCTCATTAAATTTATATCTCATTGCACCAAAGCCCCGCAGACTAATGGACAAACTTTGCACATGTACGCCGCTCTGAATCGTAACTCCTTTTTTTTTTTTTCATTATGGTCGATATGATCATGGTTCTAGGGTCCTGACAATTGTTTACAGAGGATCTGTGGAAGGTTCCACATCTGCATGCAGCCTGCCCAGATGTCAGCGATACTCCAGAGAATGCTCAAACTTCAATCTTTGTGCAAACCGGATCCTAAAGGCAAAACTCTGCAGTTACTGTAGCGCCGCACACGGCTCATTACCAGCCCATCAAGTCGCCCTCCGAGGATTTCCTCGCTTACTGCTGACTCTGGAAATCGCAGTGAAATTGGAGATAATGTTAACTGTTTATTACAAAACATAAACGTCTGTTTAATTGTCACCCCATTCCCTCTTTACCCTACTTGGCAGGGACGTGCGGTCAGGGGAGGCAGGGGAGACAGAGCCTCACCTAGTATTATGCAGGAAAAAGCTGTCAGCTTCAAGTCTGAAGCTGACAGCTTTTCCTCCATTCAGATCAGCTTATTACAGGTTACACAGCAGGGAAAGCCTTCCCACTGTCTAACCTGTCACGGAAGGAGCGCTGCCTGTTAAATACAGGCAGTGCTTCATCAGACTTTGGACAGCAATGTTAGGTTACATAGCAGCGGGCTTCCCCACTGCTTGTGTAACCTAACATAGTGAGGCAAGAACTATCACAGCCTCTACTCCAGGGGTGCCCACAATTTTTGTGTTAAGATCTACTTTTCAAATGACGAGCTACATGAGATCTACCAATGAAAAAAAAAACTCCCTCGCTCTCTCTCTCTCCTGGCTGTCTCTCTTCGCTCTCTTGGCTGTCTCTCCATGCTCTCTCCCCTGGCTGTCTTTCCTCGCTCTCTCTCTCTCCCGGCTGTCTCTCCTTGCTCTCTTTCCTGGCTGTCTCTCCTTGTTCATCCTCCTGGCTGTCTCTCCTCTCTCTCCTAGCAGTCTTTCCTCGCTCTCTCTCTCTCTTGGCTGTCTCTCCTTGCTCTCTTTCCTGGCTGTCTCTCCTCTCACTTCTAGCTGTCTTTCCTCACTCTCTCTCTCTCCTGGCTGTCATTCCTCGTTTTCTCTCCTGGCTGTCTCTCTTCGCTCTCTTGGCTGTCTCTCCATGCTCTCTCCCCTGGCTGTCTTTTACCTCTCTCCTGTCTATCTCTCCTGGCTGTCATTCCTCGTTTTCTCTCCTGGCTGTCTCTCTTCGCTCTCTTGGCTGTCTCTCCATGCTCTCTCCCCTGGCTGTCTTTCCTCTCTCTCCTGTCTGTCTCTCCCCACTCTCTCTCCTGGCTCACCTTGCTGTATTTTGCAAACAGTGTAGTGTAAACTAATATTCTTTGATGTAATACATAGCAATTCAACCACCAGTATCCACCAGAAAGGTGTCAGGGATTGACTAAACCTGGAACAGGCAGGATCAAGAGCAGATGTGTGTGGCAACCAATCAGCTTCCATCTTTCGATGCATAATCACCGACACAGGAGCAAGGATCTTTTTAAAAGAAATCACTATGATTAAGGCTCTCTTTTTTTGGCTGAAAAACATAAGATTTGTGCATTCACGTTCTCAAACAGTTCATCCCCACACAGCTACCTCCTCATGTATCACTTGCCCCTCCCTCTTAGATTGTAAGCCCTCAGGGGCAGGGCCCTCCTTACCATCTTGGTTGTAATTGTAATGTCTTCCTTATCTTGTAATGCGCTGTGCAAACTTTTGGCGCTTTATACATCCTGTATAATAATAATAATCATACTGCTTTTTTTATGCCAAGATTAAATAAAGTGATTTCTTTGCAAAGAAAAACCTGCTTGTGTGCTTCCTCCGCCATGCCAGCGGGGGGCCTGGCGGGAAAGCTTTTTGATGCATTGTGCTATGTTTCATGCGTCAATAAATAGACGCTATTGATTCATTACCTGGAGTGCCGGTGTCTATGTTATCCTGTGATTATAGACGGTTGCCATCCGCCGACTGCCGCAGCACCCGTCTTTTATAAGGAACAGCGGTTTTGAGTGCGATTGGTTTATGGACTGTATCCTGGCGGGAAAAAGCTGACCCTCTTGTTTTTCGTTGAAGGTCTGCTTTAAAAAGGGCTGGAAGTTCCCCCCCTCCCCCTGCCCTTAGGTGCTGTAAGAAATCTTCTGAATGTTTATTTGATAGTAATTTCTGTAACAGGTCCCTGAGTGGGTATTTGTTAATTTAGTAGTTTGCATAAACCCAAGCCATGTAACTTTCAGTGGACCCCTGATACCAGACTGCCTGGAGCGGAGGGAGGAAGGGGCACATCCTTTCATGCAGAACACCAGGTAAACCGATGACATTTATGTAAGAGAGTTCACCAGCTATAAGATTTGTATTCCTGTCCTTACAAATCCAGCACAATCCTGTCTGGCAGGGCAGGTGACTCGATTTGTCTCTGCTGCAGTTCAGTAACACTCCAGTCTGTGACTGGACAGGAAAAGAAGAACCAGCACACTGAAGAGCTCTTCTCTGTTCTCTCCACCTATCAGCATGCCACTTGTCAGCACATGAGCACTGAAGCAGAGCTGACTGGCTCCTGGTGCTTCTTTTCCCTCTACTAGTCTGAGCTCTGCCATATAGGGACTGCAAGAGGCTGATATCAGGTCAACTTCAGGTAAATACACTGCCTGGACGTAAAAAAATTGATGAATTAAAAGGAGAACTATGGGGTTAAGGCTTTTCCCCATAGTTCTCCTTAGGGTGACGGGAGGACACAAACTAGCGTCCTCCCGCCACCCTAGGCTCAGTATACCGCGAGCTGAAGCTGCTGCTCGCAGTATACTGAGACGCCGCAGCTGAAGCGGATCCCGACAATTATGCCGCGATCCGCCCAGCTGCGTGACTGACAGCTGGCTCTGCCTATCTAGAGGCAGAGCCAGCTGTACCGGCCCCCTCCCCCGTCCGTTCCGCCAGTCAGCGCTGGAGGATCGGAGCGGGGAGGGGGGAATCCAGCCCCTCCCCTGTCACGGCAGAGAGCCGTGACAGGATCGAGAGGTGAGCGAACGCCGGTATGTGTTCGCTCACCTCCCGATCTACTGAGCCGACCTGTGACAGTCTCATTGTAACAGGTCGGCTAGAACTATGAGGTGAGTGAAAAGCACCCCTCCCCCCCTCATAGTTCTCCTTTAATGAATGACAAAGTTGCATTAATTTGTGCTTATTATATCCGCCTGAGGTTCAGCTTTCACACATTCCTAGTGATTCACTGACCAGAGCGCAGGCTGATTTCCAGGCTACGTACCTTGCTATAAATTAACTTACGTGAAGGAAATTCATCTCGGGCCGCCAAGCAAAATGATTTTAATATAATTATCCTATAAACCGTAAATCTTGTGTTTTCAGCCAGACGCAGCGTATTAAATCCACTAAGTTTTCTTCTGAAGAGGCATAAAATTTATCACCCAAATGCCACTTCTTACTCTCCTGAAACTGCTGGCTCATACCGGCCTGCTTGTGTTATTTGCAGTAATATGAAGACTTGTAAAATAGGTTGTATGGAGGAGAGAAAAAAAAATCCAGCAAATATTCTCCATCGGAAAACAACGAGAAGTAATAAACCGCTTCAAGTCCGCGGTGTTACGCCCCCTTCCCATCCAGGCCATTTTTCAGTATTCAGCGCTGCGGTACTTTGACTGACATTTATTCCGTCATGCAACGCTGCACTGAAATTAATTTTATACCATTTTTTGGGGACACATAGAGCTTTCTTTTGGTGGTATTTAATCACCACTGGGGGTTTTAATTTTTTACTATAATTAGGAAAAATTACCGAAATAAATAAAAAAAAAACTGTTTCCCCTATATTAAATGATAAAACATTTATTATTACCCAGTTTTTTGGTAAAATATAAAAGTCGCGGTCACGTCGGGTAAAAAGACACCAAACATGTCAAGACTTAAAATTGCGTGCGCTCGTGAAACCTCAAAAAACAATAATACCCAAAATTGGCCATAGGCGACGCCTTAAAAGCTTTTACAGCTCATCAGTTTAGTGTTATCAGTGATTGATGGCCCTAATATGATTGCTCTCACTGCGACGTTCGCGGCGATATGTAACGTGTGTATTTATATATTTTTTTTTTACACTTATTGTTATTGCTATTACATAAGAGGATAACAATCCCCCTATATAATAGCACAGGTTCCCTGACAGGTCCTCTTTATGGAGACATTAGGGGTCTCTAGGACCCCTAATGTCACCTGGGCACCCCAAAAGAAGCTGAGGAAGCAGAGATCTGCTTTATCAGCAGAGAGAGTGGCAGAGATCTGCTTCATCAGCTTCTTTTCTCTGGCTATAGCAGCCAGATGACTGACAGGTGAATGCGGAAGTGATGTAATACACATCACTTCTGCTTTCACAGCCCGGAGGGAGATCAGCAAGGAGCTGATCTCCCTCCCTCTTCCTCCTGACGCCCTCCCGAGCCGCAGATGGGCTAGCGGATCCCGGCATTAAAGGTGAGGGGTTAGGAGGGGGGGCGGCGGCGGTGGCAGCAGACGAGGAGGGGGGCACACACCAGCACATATACACGATCGGCAGGCTATAGAGCCGCCGATTGGGTATATGTTAAACAGCCGGTAACGGCTCTATGCAGTGCACGGGTTTTTTCTGCCAGTGCGCGCGCGAGCAGAATAAAAATGCCGTCTGGAGACGGCAACCCGCTAATGCAGCCTTGCCGTCCGTCCGTTTTTTTTCAACAGGCGGACGGCAACTGGTTAAAGAGTAAGCTACACCATGTGGCCAAAAAAATGTGGATACTTGGCCAGCACATACAGTGGTGTATTTTGAGGACCAAACTCAAACTTTTTTGGTGATGTTATTGGTTTTGGTTGTTTCTTATTTATTTGTGTTATATTTGCTGTTATATATATA
>NW_017306427.1:969235-972207 GCF_000935625.1 Nanorana parkeri
TTATTAGTACTACAATAATAGTTGATTGCCTTAGCTTCTCAGTGAGTGATTACATTTTGCTTAAATTACTCTGCACACTTTTGGACATCATATACATTGAACATTGAATCAAAGTATATGATTCATCATAATGTGCATTGAAGCGCAGGCATGTCGCATCAGCAGGCATCAAGATGCATGTTGACGCACATCCTAAAGTGACATTAAAGTCAAAGATATTTTTCCCTCCTCCCAATGTTAATGTCAGCACTTACCTTAAATAATGTCTCTTAATCCAATCTTCTTTCCTGTCATTTTCATCTGTCCCTCCAGTGCTGCTGCGGGTCCCCGATCCAGCGCTGACTCCTCTGTCCTTGCTGGCACTTCCTGTCCCACGGTGTCGGCATGCGGGTGCACGCGTCCATAGACTTACCTTGCGTCTATTATTATTATACAGTATTTATATAGCGCCAACAGTTTGCTCAACGCATTACAATATAAGGAATTACAATTACAATACAATTCAAGACAAGATGGTAAGGAGGGACCTGCCCCTGAGGGATTACAATCTAAAAGGGAGGGGGAAATGATACATAAGGAGATACCTGTGTGGGGATGAATTATTTTAGAATGTGATGGTTCAGTGGTTAGGTTGAGGTGGGATAGGCTTCCCTGAAGAGATGAGTCTTTAGGGAACACCTAAAGGCAGTCAAGGTGGAAGATAGACGGACAGTTTGGTCTATCCTCGTCTCCCGGCCAAAATGTGAACTGCGCATGCGCCCGCTCCGGGATGCATTGCGGCCGCCCGAGAATTTTCACATTTTCGTACGGGAGCGCGCGGGTAAGACACAGATAAGTTTAAACCGCTTTTTTTGGGACACTTTTTGCATATATCTACTGCTTGCGAGCCTTATATATGCAAAATATATGCAAAAACACTGGAGGGTTTAATAACCCTTTAATGCCTTGATTTCAGTGTAATATACATAGTATTTGGGGTTGAATAAAGACATACGTCCATCAAGTCCAACCCATATAGGTCCACGCATCATCTCATTCTTAGGGATACTGGTATCCCTGGATATTACGGTCCCTCAAGAAATTGTTCAAACGTTTCTTGAACAAATCTACGCTCTTGGCTGAAATATGCCTCTAGCAAAGAGGCAGAGGTGTGAATCCAGCCATCAGTTGTTTTATATTTCCCTTTAGGAAATGGTTGAAGATAGGGATGTTCAGATACCAAGTACCATACTCGGTACAAGTACAAGTTCAGATACTTCTAACACCAGACTAGAGAAAACCTCAAATATTAGGAGGCAGCTAATAAAGACCCTCCAGAGATCCAGAAGGACGGCCGGCTCTCAAACGTTTCTCCAATTTCATCATTCAAATACTTCTCCTGAGAACGTCTCCATCTGCTGCAGAGGATAAAGAAAACCAAAAACTGATTCCAGCACAAACATTTTTCTTTTTTTAAAGCGTGCGTTTTAAAATTGATCGCGCCACGGCGCTCTTTTATGAGCGACATCGTGAATAAGATACAATAGTTGGTTGTAAAGGTGATGCAGGCTCATGCATAATAAACCAGATTGATTGCGGTTTAATGGTTATTGATTGCCATGAAATGTCGCTCCTCCTGCCCTCCGGATCACATCCGCCAGTCATTAAGCTGCAGCAGAGGTTTTATTAAATCATTTTTTATTTTATTTTTTCCCTTGCAGCCTTTAATTAAGAAAAATTCCGATGATGCCGTCCGTGAATGAAACAGATTTCCTCCTGTGGCGGGAAAAAAACAGCCCCTTTCATTGCACACATTAGACAAAAATATCATCACGTAGGAATTACCGAATGCCGAGACTTTCCCGGGAAAAGCACAATAGTCGTATTAAATGTGATGAGTTTCGCCAGGCGGGTCTTTCATGTGGCTGCAGGGCCGGATTTACTCTCTCTTCTGCCCCAAGGTCAGGTTCCTCAATGCGCCCCCTCCCCGCCATACCCCACATGGAGAATGGCAGACCCGCAGGCTGCATACAAGTGATCTCTGGAATCACTTGTACAAAACAAGCGTTTGCTTCCCTGCTGCACATTTAGCTCTGCTTGCCCAAAGCAGGGCTAAATGTAGAAAACCACTACCCGCCCGGCCCCTGGGACTGCATATCCCGGGCATCGGGAGATAGGAATTTCACGCCCCTGCTGCCCCTCTACTCCCTGCTGCCCCAAGGCCGGGCCTTGGTTGGCCTTGTGGGAAATCCGTCCCTGTGTGGCTGTTAGGGTTGCCACCTTTTTTTCAAGCAAAACCCGAACACTCTAGCGACGCACGGACATTTTTTGGGGCGAATGAGTCGTGGCTTATTCATATGTAAATAGCGCCACCCATTAATATGTAAATATCACAGTTGAGACTGTTTTCAGTAGGGGGCTAGTAGCCCCTATCGTAACTTTGGTTGCCCCTGTCTGCCTGACACCTTGTGTCCGGATTTCTGCTGCCATAAAACCCGGACACAGCATTCAAAACCCGGACTGTCCGGGTGAATCCTGGACAGGTGGCAACCCTAGATATGAAGGGGACACGGAACCGGGACACACTGGCTGTCCCTGGCAAAGCTTCTAGTTCTAAATTTTTCTTTGTTTGCTCTGTTATGCGGCACATTTGTAGAAAGGACTGAACCATTCACAGCGATCTCTGTCCCTGAGGGGCTCACAATCTTAATCAGGCCATATATGTTACAATATAACTGTACAATTTACTAAGCGGCTCCTTAACCAGTTGACATCCGCGGTGTTAAACCCCCTTCCCATCCAGGCCATTTTTCAGTATTCAGCGCTGCGGTACTTTAACTGACATTTATTCCGTCATGCAGCGCTGTACTGAAATGAATTTTATACCCTTTTTTGGGGACAGATAGAGCTTTCTTTTGGTGGTATTTATTCACCACTGGGGGTTTTATTTTTTTACTATATTAAGGAAAAATTACCGAAATTTAAAAAAAAAA
>NW_017306427.1:972426-984794 GCF_000935625.1 Nanorana parkeri
AAAAACAAAAATGGCAGGTGGGTTGACTACATTTTCTGGAGCGCTGTTTGTGCTCCCACTGAATGCCTGTGATTGACCCCTTATTATACAGTGGGGAAAGAAGGGATCGGTAGCAGCAGTTTCAAGGTTCAGGCCTCGTTTACACCAGTTGCAGTGCGTTCTAACCCAATTCTGGCCAGAACGCACTGCCTCGCATTGCGGTCGGCTCACTTTTTAGTGGGGCAGGAGGGGGCGATCGAAATGCCGCAAGCACTATTTTGATCACACCGGACCGCAGGCATAATGTGCCTTGCGATCCCGTGCAGCTGATCACATTGCGGCCAGAGGGCGTGGCTACGGTGCCTATCATTTCAATGGTCCGCCATGCCCCCTCCTGCCCCACTAAAAAGTGAGCCAGCCACAATTCGAGGCAGTGCGTTCTGGCCAGAACCGGACCGGAACGCACTGCAACTGCTGTGAACGAGGCCTCAGGGTTTTAAAGTGTCATTGACCACCAACGATCATGGGATTGTTTTTTTTAAAGGTCTGTCTGTGGGAGGGAGGAGATCTTAAGTGCCACTGACCACTTGTGATTGGTTTTTACCAATGATTAGGGAGGGGGGTAATTTTATTGTTACTACTTGTCTTTAGTGGCCGACTTATGAAGGCTAAGCGGGACCCTAACCACCTCAATATCAGCAAGTTTCTTCATTTCCAAAATATTGTGGCAAAAATAAGATTACTTTGGGGTGTCTACTTTGGGTGTCATCCATGTCTGGGTTTCTCTAACCTGAGGGGGTATGGCGCCATTGGCTGTGGCTGACTGAGGGTGGGAAGGAAGACTCACTTTGCCAGACCCACACAGTTAATTGTCCATGCAGAACCCCCTCTTCACCACAAGATGTCCTCAGTCTTCCAGGTTGAATGACGCCCAGCTTCACCCAACCCTGAAGACTGAGGAAAGACTGTGAGTGCAGAATATCATGGCCCTGCTCCCTGACCACAGGACCTTGCATTCACACCGTATTAATGCATAGTGCAGGGCTGACATTGTAACATCGGTACTGCTTTCTGCACTATCCAGTACCACCCACCAAAGAGGAACAGGGTGTAGGTATTCACAGAGCGTTATGAGTTAGCTAAAGAGTTAGAACACAGCCATTGTTATCTCCTTTCAGATAAGCTGTCTGTCATCGGAACTTTCCATAGAGCCATTAGGTGGGAAGCGAAGCATTAGGGGTTTCTTATCCTTCCTCCTCCAGTTGGCTGTAACATGGCTTGTTTGCAGTATGGCTGACACTGTTTGTTCCTCTTTGGCGCCCTCTTATGACCAAACCTGTAAACATCATCATTTTGCAACGACTGGCAAACTCCTGTCTCATAGTGATGATGCAACACCTGTTTACTATTTAAACATTAGCTTTGTCCATTTAGTCTCTGCCCTTGTGTGTGTTCTGATCTTCCAAGTGCTCCAAAGTTGTTCCTCTTCTCCGTGTATGACCCTGACTCTGGCTGACTGATCTCCTGGTTGCTGACTCCACCTCTTTTTTCTGTTCATTCTGCTCTCAGTGTTCCCTGACCTGGTTTGGCTAACTACTCTCTCTTTCAATCTTTTTTTTTGCCATTTTTGTTTATTATTATTTTCAATAAACTAATTTTATTTTGAATCTTAGTTTTTTGGTTCCCTAACAGTCACTACTATGGCTTGTTTCCTGTATGTGAACATCAAAGCTGCCATGTATGCTTGGCATACGGAGGTGCACAGTCATTGTTATCTCCTTTCAGACAAGCTGTCTGTCATTGGAACTTTAGACAACGCCGCCTGGTGGGAAGCGAAGGAGTCACTACTGTGAATTGTTCCTGTATATGTGCAAAGTTCAGGTTGAGCTCTGCAAATCATGGACCTTTTACAGCAGAAGAGATAAAGGAAAACATATGCTATGAAGCATAAACCTCCACCTGCTAGCTAGATATGAAAGCATATAGCATTCATATAAAGTATTTCATATTAACCTGATTAACCCGATTTACATACATAGTTACATAGTGTTTGAGGTTGAATAAAGACACAGGTCCATCAAGTGCAACCTATTGCGTGTATGTATGTGATTCTGCATGTGTATGCGTGTGTATGGGTCCCTATGTGATCTTGTTTTTAATGGTACTTGTACCCCTGTATGTTACGGTCTCTGAGGAAGTTGTCCAAATGCTTTTTGAATGATTCAATACTGTCAGCTGATACCACTGCTTGTGGCAGCCAGTTGCAGACCCTAACCGATCTAACTGAGAAAAAGCCCCGACAACCCTTGTGGTTAAATCTTTTCTCCACCAGTTTTAGGTGGTGGCCTCTAGTCTTTGTTATGGAGTTTATAATAAAAAGTTTATTGCTGATGTTGCCATCACTATTGAACATCTTGTACATCAAAAACATGTCCCCTCTTAATCTCCTCACTTCCAGCGTGAACATGTTTACCTTTAGTAACCTTGTCTCATAGCTTTGTTCCTCCATCCCCTTAATTAGTTTAGTTGCCCTTCTCTGGACTCTCTCCAGCTCAAGGACATCCTTTATTAACCTGATTAACAAAATATTGTATTATTTATTCTTTTCAGTCAGTACAGTATATACAAATCTACTTCACTCTGCCATGCATCCCATAGAATCAACCCTATGGATTGTATGAACTATAAATATGATATGAATGTTTGCATTATTATTATTATTGCATTATTATTCATTATAATATTCATGTTTCGGATCCATGGATAATGTTCATAGGCATTAAGTATTCTACATGATGAATTGACGCGTTAGATTCCATCTCTTGGTATGAATAAAGGATGTTATCTTATTAATTCACAATCTTTGACTTGATGATGATGGTACGGGGCATCTGCAATATTCTGATGGATGATTTAACTAGTTCCAATGAATTCATGACGATCATTTAAGGAATATTTATGCGTTTAGATGTTGGCTGTCAGGCTATAGGAATAGATCATTATCAATTTTGCACTTTTTGATATGGTTTGATATGCAGTATTAATCGAGGACCCCCGGAGGATGTTTGCATTGAAATATTTCTAATTATATGAATCATGTTTTCATCAAGTTTGTTTAGCAAATAATAACATTGGGATAATTATTGTTGATCATTTATTGGATGTTGTTCTTCTGAAGAGCTACTTCATTTACATAATGTGTATATATTGTGTGGTATTGTGTGGCAATCCCACTGTAGAATTGGGTGTTATGATCACCTGGGACTCTCAGCCAGATGGGTTGAGACGTGTCAGGAAGAAAGGGTTTGTCGGGATTACGTTTGGGATCCTGGAACTGGGAGGTTTCATGGTGATTCAGTAGGGAAGATGAGATCCCCAGGCCTAGATCTAGGCTTTAGCAGTGGCCAGCACCCGATGATTGCACGGGTGTGCACAACCCTTAAGGAAAGGATGCTGGCTAGGGGAATAAGCTCCTGCTGGGAAAGAGGAACAGACCGTGTTCAGGTGTCAGGAGAACGCCCCCATAACTCAGAGAGGAGTTAGGCGAGCATCTACTGGGATAGGAACGGACAGCTTTCAGGAGTCAGGCGGACTTCCCCAGAAGTCAGAGAGGAGCCAGGTGGTGAGTGTACTGGAGGCACACTAAGACAGCCAGGGAGGCTGGGAGAGAACTGGTGAGGCTAGGAGAGCCGTGAGCCTGAGGGGCCACCTGTACCAGCGTAGGACAGCATTTCAAAGAGGACTGGTAGGTCGGAAGTGCTAATGTTTAAAGTGGAAGCCAGGAGGCTATTCTTGTGTTTTGTTTTGAAGCCTTACACGAATGTTATACTGAACATCCCCTGCGAGGGTATCCAAGATGGATGTATGAACTTTATTTCTGAATACAAGTGGGCTACCGAGCCCTTAAACCGAAGATATTGTGAGTAGACTGCATTCTTAAGCGCTCACCATATGTGCTAATATCCCCAAACTTCACAGTATATGTATGTTCTGTACCTTCGGGAATAAAAAAAGTCATTATTTTTTACCACAGAATTCGTTAAATGTGAAAAAAAGAAGCAGCTGTTGTTAAAGTGTTTAAAGACCGGACTGTCAGCCAAAAATCTGTGTCTGAACGTGTGAATTGTGGCCGTCAGCGACTAGTCAATGTTAGGGCAGAACGGGGGAGGGGCAAGACTGGTACAAGACAACAGAAGGGCAACAGTGCCGTGTCAGATTCCTCGCATCACCTTTCAACATCACGAGGCGGCCCAACTAAGTACTGATGGGGTGGTCATAATAATCTGGCCACTCAGTGTATATATATATACATTTCTTTACCTTCAACTTTCTTTTTAAACTTTAGACTTTGAGTTCTTCTGATTTTTCTTTTGGTTGTAACACAATGTTCGCTGTGTATGTGTCTATGATATTAGGTCTTACCGGTTTAACTTCATATAATAGACATGTAAGTTTTGTTTTGTTCTGAATTGAAATTTGAATGAATTTCTTTAAATTTAGACATTTGGATGCATCCAGATTACCAAATTCGAATTTATTCACACTTCATATGCATTCAAATTTCCAAATTCCAATGTATCTGAAATTTGAACGAATCCAAATTTTTCCAAATGCAATTTATCGACTGCATTAATATGCTCACACTTGGAGACTCATATACATAGAGTTAGGACCACACCCTGCAGAGGTGCCTTGGCACGGCGGTGCGGCTTCTACATATTTTTGGCCAAAACTTTGTGCAACTAAAACCTCTGATTTTAACGCATACTGTTGACAGGGTAACTTGTTTGGTTGCAGGCAGGCTGGCAGGTGAGCTGGGAATTTTCGGTGTTTTGTAACAAATTGTAAGACATTAAACTGCAACTAGAATGTGTTTAGAAACGTTCTAGAAAACGTTTAGTTGGGTTTATGGGTTATATAAAGGTTGGGTGTCAGAGAGATGTCGTTGTTGAAAGGGTCACTTTAAGAGGTACCAGCACTGGGTTCAAGGTGCCATGAACAAATTTACTGCCAAAAAAAAAAAAAGACAGCAAAAGTTCCAGTTCAAGATTTTGTCGAACAAATCCAGCTGCATCGCGCCCCATTTCATCAACGTATAATTCATAAGGCATACGGCATTTCTCAATATCGATCCCGGCAGAGCACGGGGGCCGAATGACATTAGCGCAGTTGAGGATTTCATTTGTAACACTGGGATTAAACGCGCAGGAGCAGAAAATTGAAATAAAGCAGAATTCAGGTAGAGTGGAAAAGCACATCTGGCAACGTTATGAAAAAAAAAATGGAGAAGGGAATCGTGAAGGAGCATTATTTAAGAAATCAATCCTCAGCGGGCTCAAATGATGCAAATAAAAGAAGAACATATTGAAATGAACGCCGCGATCTAATTAAGTCATTTATCCGGGTCTGATCTATGCATGGCAAATCTCTAAAACAAGACAGTCGTGGTGAGGAGTCCACCCTCCCCGGGCACTGCGCCCGTCTTACCGCGATTAGGGCATTTCAGGTTCAAAACTGGTTTTTATCCTTCAAACAGTTTAAGAGAACTCTGCAGAAGTGCGCTTTGATTCAATTATTTCCATGAAATTTGTTTTTCCGTCAGTTGCATGGAAGGCTTTAAGGCTTATTAAAAATATTTGTTTTAAAGCCCAACTTTGGGCACAAGTTATTCTATTTATTCTGCACATGGACAGTGACACCTGACTGGTGGGTTGAGGTGACATCTATAGTTTTTATGGCCTAATGGTATATGCGTTCAGTAGGTATGTGGGTCCAGATGGAGGTTTCCTTTTATTGTGTAGCCCCCATCACCTCCAGTGATGTGACTACTAGACATTTAGTGATAGTAGTCAGCCTGGCTGGAATTATAGTGGCAGTTACCTGGTTAATTCCAGGTGTCTGGCATTGCCTGTACCCCCCTGGGCGGAGTGTGACTCTGTCATATTATGGGACAGCCAATGAGAGATGCTATAATGTCTGTACAGTGCAGCAGCCAAGCACTGGTTTCTCTCAACCAGTGGTGCATGCTGGGATAGGGTACATATACTGAAGGGATTTGCCATATGCTCAGACTAGCCGGGACCAGCCATGGAATAGGGCTGGGTGATGTTAGGCTAGGCCTGAGGCCTCTGGCTGGGCATTGGATGGTATGAGGGAAAGTTTTCCCTGAGGCCTCCAACATGGAGGAGGCCTGTGTTTGCTGTTAAAGGAAGAGTTTCGGGACCAATGCTGGCTCTTGAAGTACCCTGGAACTAAGAGGACTTCAGGAGTGTGGTCGATGTCTTTCCTGTGTTGAGGATCTGTGTTCATCCTGCTTATCTGCTACATCAGTTGCCATCTACTGCCTCCTCAGTGGATCTACGCTGATATGCCAACTAGGTCTGGTGAGTCTGGAGCTCTTGTCAGTTACCTGTGGAAGCTTGGAACCCCCATATCCTCTCTCCCCAGTGAAGATGTTCAATAAACCGTTATTCTGCATTTTACTACTGGAGCGGACATCAGTCTGTGGGCACTAGAAGAAGGGCAGTTAATGCTAATGGGTGGGCAGCTGAAGAACATACCCTAGACAGACTAGAGATGAACCGGGCAATCAGCGGCTCCTTCGGGGGTGAGCTCTACAATTATATTGACAAAAACCTGAGAAAAACCTTTATAAAGCTAACTCCGGGAACAATAAACCTACTGCAGCTGGGTACGTTGTAGAGGTCCATGTTAGAAAGCCACCTGGCATACATAAATGTTCCTTCTTCCCCATAAATCGTCAATATACTTGTGAGTGGAAGTCCAGTTCCCGCTGAACATTTGTGCCTGCTCCACGTATAGCACGGAAGGTCTCATAGACCTCAACATTGCGGTCACATCTTCATCTCCCTCTCTTCCTGGCAAACAAAAGCTGGGGCCAATTGCTTTGTGATTGGTCAGAAGGCTAGGGGGATAGAGAGGAAGATGGAAATGTGACTGTAGCATTGAGGTTTGTGAGACCTACAGCACTAGAGTTGGTCATCGAAGTTTAGTGGGAGCTGGCGCTTCCACTCGCAGGTATATTGAAGATTTTGGGGGAGAAGAAGGGAGATCTACAGTATGTTTGCTAGGTGGCATTCCAGCATGGAATTAAGTTTATTGTGCCTGGAGTTGAGCTTTATTGATCTCTCAGGTTTTTAGGCAATGCAATTAAAGAACACCTCATTCCGGATAGAAATAACTACTGAATGCATATATACTATTAGGCCATAAAAACTATAGATGTTGCCTCTACTAACCAGTCAGGTGCCAGTCAGGTTCTCACGCAGGATAGAAATGTAAAGGTGACATGTCATTAATTGTTATGGAGATTACTCATAGTTCATAGATATACTACAGATGTTGGCTCCACCAACCAGTCAGTTGTCATTGTTCTTGAACAGTATAGAAAGGTAAAGCTGACATGTCATTGACTGTTATGAACGATACTCACAATTTCATAGATAGACAATAGATGTTGCCACTACGAACCTGTCGGGTGTCATTGTTCTTGTGTGGGATTGAAAAGTAAAGCTGACATGTCATTGACTGTTATGGAGAATACTCATAATTCCACTCATACATCACTGAAATGAGTTCAAGGAAATAATACAAAACAAAGCTTAGATCACTTATGTGTTGCAGAAAAAATATTTTCCAGTTCAGCTAATGTCTTTAAATCTGTCGTGCTACAGGCCAGCTGATAATAGCTATGACATTGAGGGATGAGAAGTCTTTTCAATGAATATGGTGATGACGAAATGTGAAAAGCTTGTATGATTCAATATCCCTGCAATAGAAGAACATTTATACACATCTCTCTGGTGGCCGTGGTGGCTCCCAACTTTCCTTTATTCCAGCGTTGCATCCTCTGTAAGACTCTGGCCATACACCAGTAGAATGCCATTCAAACATTTTATTTTAGGAACATCTGTTCAGTTTTCTAATAGTTTACTGAAGTCAAATCAGCAATCGTTTATGACCGCAGGAGGAGCAGAATGACAAATATTTCTTCAGCCAATGAAATTCTAACAGTGAATGTGATTTTTTTCGTTCAGGAAACTTCATTGATTCCAAAATCGAATGTTAAAATGAAATGAAATTTTAAATGACATCTGTCATATCTCTGATGGCATAATTGAATGTTCTGATGAGATAAGAATGCATGTTCCTATGAAACTCAACCAGTGTTGCTTTGGGTGCTTGACACTTTCGGCAGTGTTTGATGTCCATCTCCACCATGTCCACCAACGTGCACTGTGGTTTATTCCTCTGACCCTAACATCATTGCTGAGCCCTGTAAGGATGTAGGGGTCACCATGAAGGACACAGGCATCCATCTCTCCTGGAAGTGCTGAATGCCAAAGAGTCTTATGGAGGTTGCAGAACTGGAATGGAGGAAGGGTATGTTTGACCACCAGAGAGGTGAGTATTAAAGCTCTTCTATTGTGTGGTCCTTTCATATGGATTTGTTTTTACCTGACAGAGCCAGTTTAAAGGGTCCCTATCCTGCAGTGGAGGAAGGGTATGATGGGCCACCAGAGAGGTGAGTATAAAAACTCTTCTTTTAGGAGAGACCTTTCATATGGATTTTCTTTTATCCTAACAGCGTCCCTTTAATGGAAACCTATCATACAAAAATAATGGAAGCTGCCATTGCTGATCTCTCAATGTGGATATAGTAGTCTTGATTGTCATCCTCATCCTTTTGCTTTATTACTTTGAAATAGTGAACTGAAAAAAGTTTTCTGTTAAGCCTTTGCCTTGCCTAAGCCTTACCTTTTTGGTTCTACAGGAGATTATAGTGCTAAATCCATGAAATTCTTATATGTGAATATTTTAGGGATGCACCGATACTGTTTTTTTGGTATCGAGTGCAAGTACCGATACTTTGCTTTCGGTACTCGCCGATACAGAGTACCGATACTGGTGCTTCCACTGGCATGGAGCCGGCTTCCCGGGCAATCAGGAAGCTGGACGGCGGGTAATGACATGCTGCCTGGCTTCCTGATTGCCTGGGAAGCCGGCTCCATGTTGTTTGGCCGCCTCAATTGTGATTGGCCGGAAAACCGGCTTCCCAGCCACTCAGCATTGGTCCGTCTTCCCGACCAATCAGGAAGCTGGGCGGTGAGTAATTACCCATCTCCCGGCTTCCTAATTGGCCTGGGAAGCCGGCTTCATGCTGATTGGCTGGAAAGCAGGCTTCCCAACCAATCATCATGGAGCCGGCTATTCAGCCGACTCCATGCTGATTGGCCAGGAAGCCAGCTTCCCAGCCAATCAGCATGGAGCTGTCTTCCCGGCCAATCAGGAAGCCGGGAGGCGGGTTAGTACTTGCCACTCCATACTTCCCTATGGCACTTCCTGTATTGGGGAAGGCATTGGAGCATTTGGGCGAGTATGTGCACTCGCCCAAATACTCGGTATCGGCACAGATACTAGTATCGGTATCGGTGCATCCCTAGAATATTTTTTTTTCTCAATTCAACCTCACAATTGTGTCTGCAAGAATATAATTTAATCCAACATTTTAATTTTTGTTTTCCAGGACTGGCTGGAACTTGTAGTCTACGACAACCAATGTTTCCATGGGTAAAGATATCCTTGATTCCCCTGTAGAGGACAGAACGCTTGTGATTAAACAGCGTGCATGAAAGGTGCCCATAGAATTTAATTTGCTGCGATAGAGGCTACTTATCTTCATTAGCCGACTTAAAAATGATTGTTGGGTCAGTATCTTGGCTATAAATTTCCAGCTTCTTGGGCATCTGCCATCCAGATCTACAATGCGTGCTTGCTTCCAGCATTTCGGCATTAACCTTTATTTCACTCTGTAGACTTCCAACTGGCCCGAGTTTGAGCTATTTATTTGTTTAGCTTGTTGGCCGGGTTAGCGGACCGGATGGCATACCATGAGTGAGGAATTGTGGGGAATTCGTAAATGAATGGCTTCCCTAGGTTGTATTTTAGATATCTGTTACAGAAAGATATTACTGTGATATAGAGGAATCATTTTAAAAAGGCCATTCCATCCAAAACTAATATTTTACTGTAGATTGGATGGCAGCAGGATGAATGATCCAGTGATTTGTTGTTTCTCTTCTTCACTGCCAACCACAGGTGAGACCCTAATCACTGCCTACTTGCCATGGCCATCACAGAGTGGTCTTGCTCTAACCCTTTGAATTGTTCATTGGTCACTACTCTGACTGAGATTGTTGTATTATGGATTTATCGCTTGCTGAGACCTCTATGCCTGGCCTGTATAAGCAGATATAATCACTACGGACAATCCTTATCAGATAGCTGAACTCACCAAATACCTTTTCCATCCACAAAGTCCACAAAATTGATGTTCTGGAAAGGAGGGATTGTTACTGTGCCTTTAAAATTGATGGATAGGAAAGGGGTATAGTGGTTGGGGTTGAGGTACTAAGAGGGAGGAATTTCTGCTATGTCTTAAAATGTGTTGAGTGGAGAAGGTGGTGGTGGGGGGTATACTGGGTGGGCTTGAAGTTCTAGGAGGGGGGGATTTCTGCTACGTCTTAAAATGTGTTGAGCAGAGAAGAAGGGTATACTGGTTGGGGTTGAAGTCATAGGAGGTGAGGATTTCTGCTATGTTTTGAACATTGTTGGGCAAGGGTGGAGGGGGGGTATACTGGCTGGGGTTGAAGTACTAAGAGGGGAGAATTTCTACTATGTTTTTAAAAAGGCTGAGCAGGGAGATATGGGGGTAGTGATGATGGCGCTATCAGATAGGCTGTACAACGCTCCATGATTTCTGATTATGGCCCCTGCATGTGAACCCTAGCCGTCAAGTGTTCTTATTTGGCCTCAAAAAAATACCCGTTGATCCTGCCACAAATCTTGTAAACTGATACCTTCCTTTGCTCTCTAACTGCCTGGCTGACTTTTATCAATTAACATTTTTTTCAGCTTTCTCTGAAGACTACAGAACCACATCCTTTCAATGTTATGGAGAATAGGAGAGGGTTGGGGGTCCCGTAGTTATTTTTTTTCCTGCCGTCCAGGTACAGAAGGGTGAGTGAGCAATGTCATCCTAGTGCTGGAAGTGTGTTCCTAGCAGAATCACCAGGTAAAAATAAAGAAAATAAATGCTTTAAAAAAGAAAACGAATGTATCCACTCAGGGGTGTCCCTAGACTTTGCGCCACCTGAGGTTGGGGGTGGGTGTTGTGCTCGTGGAGTGTGGGCCTGAGGCCGGGTTATTATTATTATAGAAGATTTATATAGCGCCAACAGTTTGCGCAGCGCTTTACAATATTAAGGAAGACATTACAATCACAATACAATTCAAGACAGGATGGTAAGGAGGGCCCTGCCCCTGAGGGCTTACAATCTAAAAGGGAGGGGCCAGTGATACATGAGGAGGTAGTTGTGTGGGAGGAGGTAGTTGTGTGGGGATGAATTGTTTAAGAATGGGATAGTTCAGTGTTTAGGTTGTGGTGGGATAGGCTTCCCTGAAGAGATGAGTCTTAAGTCTAAAGGTTGCTGATGGTGCGCATTGTGGGGGTGGGAGTGAAGCGGGTGCTGGCGGTACAGGTTACAGGTTGGAGGTGCCAATGTTGCATGTTACCGTGTGGGGGGTGTACATTACCGGGGGGGAAATGTTGGTACCTCTGGCTCCAGCATCCCACCCAACTCACTGACGTCAATGGTTGCCAGGAGATAAGTGGAACGCCAGTCAGAGCGTCCTGCTCAGCTCCTGGCAACCAATGACGTCAGTGAGCTGGGTTGGGACGCCAGCCAGTGTATCACAGGTTGTTAAGAGCTCTGAGAACCTGGGACACTCTGGCTAGAAAGGGGGCGGCAGGCACAGCTGCCTCCCTATTGTGACCCAATGAGATGCCGCCTGAGGCAACCGCTCAGACTGCCTCATTATAGGGATGGCCCTGTACCCACTACATATAAGAAATGGTAAGTTGCAATATATTACATTTAGGCCAATAATGTGCATTTTAGCATATCTAGAAAAATTGTTGTGGCAGCAAAAGGGTTAAACCCGACCACCACCAGGCGTGAAGAGTGGAAGCAATGCACAATACATGGCGGCCAGCTTGGCTTGCAGTTTTTATAACTTTTTATTCTAAGTCTGATGAGCGTTGTGCTGGGAATTTCAGGAGATAATATAAAGACGGTACCGGGGTAGTTATCCTGGCAGTATTGTGAAATTCATGTCATTTCTCTTTTCAGTGAATACATTGGCGGGAATAAAGGGAGTTGGTTTCCAGTTCCGCTTCAAAAACTTCCAAAGATTGAAAAAGCCGCTCGTCCTCCAAAGCTGAAATTAAACCCGCTGAAGTTTTTATAATTTCTGCCAGAAAATGATAACATTACAGTGAGCGGATTTTATTGGCAGGCTGACACCCG
>NW_017306427.1:984924-994363 GCF_000935625.1 Nanorana parkeri
CGTAAAACCTCGCCGACTGGTGTGTTTTTAGGGGAATGATCATTATCGTTTATGGGAGATCTCAGTGCAGTTGTTAAACTAAAAATCTGCGGCACAACGCGGGCCGTAAAGGAGAAAACATCTGTACGAGCAGCGGGAGGCTCCGCTCCTGCCACTAATTTAGAAAGTATCTCGACCTGACTCAACAATTTATCACAGCCCGGCCTAACTAAATCCAAAACTAATTAGCGGTTAATAGACTACTATAAAGTTTGCCGTCATGTTGGCTCGTGGCTAAGGTGTGATTTCAGTGGAGTTAACCCAACCGTCACCCGAAACCTCAATATATCACCAGAGGTAGAGTGCAATGATAGAGAGAGAGAGAGAGAGACAGAGAGAGAGAGAGAGAGAGAGAGAGAGAGAGGGAGAGAAAGTATTGGGACGCCATCCTTTACACGCACATGAAATTTAATGGCATCCCAGTCTTAGTCCGTAGGGTTCAGTATTGGGTTGGCTCCGCCCTTTGCCGCTATTACAGCGTCAACTGTTCTGGGAAGTCATCCACAAGGTTTAGGAGTGTGTCTATGGGAATGTTGGACCATTTGTGAGGTCAGGTACTGATGTTGGGGGAGAAGGCCGGGCTCGCAGTCTCCGCTCTAATTCATCCCAAAGGTGTTCTATCGGGTTGAGGTCAGGACTCTGTGCAGGCCAGTCAAGTTCCTCCACCCCAAACTCGCTCATCCATGTCTTTATGGACCTTGCTTTGTGCACTGGTGCGCAGTCATGTTGGAACAGGAAGGGGCCATCCCCAAACTGTTCCCACAAAGTTGGGAGCATGAAATTGTCCAAAATGTCTTGGTATGCTGATGCCTTAAGAGTTCCCTTCACTGGAACTAAGGGGCCAAGCCCAACCCCTGAAAAACAACCCCACACCATAATCCCCGCTCCCCCAAACTTTACACTTGGCACAATGCAGTCAGGCAAGTACCGTTCTCCTGGCAACCGCCAAACCCAGATAAGTCCATCGGGTTGCCAGACAGGGAAGCGTGATTGGTCACTCCGGAGAACACGTCTCCACTTCTCTAGAGTCCAGTGGCGGCGTGCTTTACACCACGGCATCCCACGCTTTGCATTGCACTTGGTGATGTAAGGCTTGGATGCAGCTGCTTGGCCATGGAAACCCATTTCATGACGCTCTCCACACAGTTTACGTGGCCTACCTCTTCCTGGCTGAGTTGCTGTTGTTCCCAGTTGCTTCCACTTTTTGTTATAATCCCAGTAACAGGTGACCGCGGTATATTCAGTAGCAAGGAAATGTCACGGATGGACTTATTGCACAGGTGACAACCTATCACGGTACCACGCTTGAATTCACTGAGCTCCTGAGAGTGACCCATTCTTTCACAAATGTTTGTAGAAGCATCTGCATGCCGAGGTGCGTGATTTTATACACCTGTGGCCATGGAGGTGATTGGAACACCTGAATCCAATGATTTGGAGGGGTGTTCCAATACTTTTGGCAAAATATTCGGAGGCCGTGGTGTAAAGCACGCTGCCACTGGACTCTAGAGAAGATGGACGTGTCTGGGTTTGGTGGTTGCCAGGTGAACGGTACTTGCCTGACTGCATTGTGCCAAGTGTAAAGTTTGGTGGAGGGGGGATTATGGTGTGGGGTTGTTTTTCATAGCTACAGCACTATATATATATAGTGTTGTAGTTATGAAGAAGACGTTGGCTGTCTTTTTTCCTATCTATTGATATTAATAAAATTGTAATCTTACCATTTGTAGACATCTAATGTGCTACACGTGCCCAATAAGGCGACATCACTTCGCCAAAGTACACAAGGTCTATGCAGCATGTCCTGTGCTTCTCCCGCAATGTCGCTCCCCCCATAGCATTTGCTGTCAAAATGATGGCCAGGAGTTGCTGTGGAAATACAGAAGCTATTACAGCAACCGCTGTCAAAAAACTGACCTTCTGACACATTGTTTATAAACACTTTTCAGACACAGGATTCAGACATAAAACAATTAACTTTTTTGTTACTTTTATATTTACTTTTTTTGTGTGTGTTCCATTTAACTGCAGATCAAAGGGGTGACCCTCACGCTGCAGTTGATGTCAGGTTGACAACCAAAGTCAAATAAATAACTAAATAAATAAAAAAAAATTATTTCTCTTTACCCCTCATTAACCTTTACGGGTCTATTCACTAAGCTGCCGTAGGCAGCCGAGTGAATGACCGACCTGAAGTGAAGTGAGCCGAACACTGTTCGTCTATTCACTTCAGGCTGGTACGGCTGAAATCAGCCGTAACTTCGTGAATAGACCCCATAATAGATAACAGGCACACATGACATGTAAGTATCCTGTGGATATATTTCCCCTTCACACATATGCAGCACAAAGATATTGCTGTGCCTGCCTCCGAGCCGCCCCGGTCCCCTTAGTACTTATATAAAGTTATGCGGCAATAAGAAAGTTTCGTGCTGGGTTTCTGCTCCCGGATTGTCGGAATAAACACAGAACAGAAAAAAGATTTCGCATTAAAATTTCATCTGTGAGAACCGTCACATTTCAATCTGCGGCAATCTGTTCCGTGGCAGCGATAGAACCAGAAGCCCCCACACCGCCTGCCCGCTCGGAGAAGTTGGAGCCGCACTTCCCCAGTGTTGGAGGATTTAATGAGAGCGGAGTTATCTGGGCAGCCGGCATGCGGTGAGATGAAGAGCAGGAATGTAATGAAACTCTATAGATTTACTCATTAACTTTATGATGTGGTGTACACGGTGTAAGTGATGCTGTAAATAATGCAGCTCCCCATTGATCACAACGCTAGATAATCTTTAATTGACTTTTCTTTTTTTGTTTTAGATAAGACGAGTCGTTGTTCTACATGGTTCGAAAAGAAAATAAACAACAATAACAAAAGGAGGGAGGGAACTGGGGAATTAAGAGTAGGAACGAGGTGATGGAAGGAATGAAAGAAAGGGAGGAATGAAGGAAGGAAACAGGGCAATTAAAGAGGAACTTTACCCCTATGTTTAAAATGTAACAAAGACACCGTTAGTAATGGCAATCTACAATCAGATACTAATTGCCGGTGTTCTGTCTAAAACTCCAACTCGTCGAGATCTCCAATGACCTGACTTCTGGTTTACTTAGAAGTAAGAGGTTTGGCTGAGAAGGCTGTACTGCACGTGCACCACCCGCGGCATTTCCCTATACACATACTACACAGCAATAAAGTAATAAAATGAACTAGAGTCAGACTAATCCAGCACCTTATTAATCTGAGTTGCCCCACTCAATATGGCCGCCGCTTTGACACCCTTCTTGGCCAAACCTCTTACTTCTAACTAAACCGGAAGTCAGGTCGTTGGAGATCTCGACGAGTTGGGACTTTCGATAGAACACCGGCTTTGTATTCTTTGCATGCCTTATTTCTCTTTTCTTCCCCATTCTTCTCGCAGTGGCTATTTTTTTTTTTTACTAAAGGCAGATCAATATATCTCCCTTTGCTTCCTGGAACTCTGGCACATGTGACTAGGACATGTAACCATGCACATCATCTCAGGGGAGGAAAGTGCCTTTTCCCCGAGTTCTCATGAGATTACAGATGTAATTTCCCAGCAATGCTTTGCTGATGTAACCTTACCTGCATGCATCTCTTAGGCACAGGCAGCATCACTAATACCCAGGAGGTCCAGGAAGTGGAAAAATAGTAATTGTAAGTAAAATAAAAATATGTTTTTTTTGAATGTAAGAGGATTTCATATCAGCATATAGAGCTGAATGCCATTGTGATTTTTATTGAAAGGTAAAGGTAGTTTGTAAAATGCTAGAGGGCATAATAAAGGATTATCAGCTTTAAGAGTAGGAAGGAGGGGAAGGAAGGAAGGAAATAGAGGAAGGAAGGAAACTGTAGAATTAAGAGTAGGAAGAAAGTGAAGAAAGGAAAGGAACAGATGAAAGAATGAATGCAGGAAGAGAACCAATAAAGAGAAGGGAGGTGGGGAAAGAAGAAAGAAAGGGAAGGAAGGAAACAAACATATGGAAATAAGGATGGGGAAAGCGGAAAAGGGACAAGAGGAAAGGAAGGAAGGAACCCAAGTAATTGACGTGAGGAGGAGAAAGAGGAAGGATGGATTGAAAGGAAGGAAGGAAGAAAAGGAGGAAGGAAACTAAGAAAGAGAAGGAAGGAGGGGAAACAATAAAGGAAGGAAGGAATCCAAGGAAAAGAAGATAGGAGGAGAAAGGTGGAAGGAAACCAAGGAAGAGACAGAAGGTGAAAGAAGGAAGAAAGGAAGGGAAGAAAAGGGAAGCAGGTGAGAAATGGAAGAAGGAAAAGGATGGAATGAAGAAACATGAATGGAAGAAACTAAGGGAGGAAAGAATGGAGGTGAAAAAAGGATGGAAGGAGGGGAAGGAAGCAACACATATATTGGTGTCTGTAGAACATTCTTAGGAAAGGAAGTCTCTAGGATTGAATGAGATTGCATAGCCCAGCTGGAAAGGAAAGGGAAAGGATTGGAAAGGAAAGAATGGAAGGAAGAAACATGAATGGAAGAAACTAAGTGAGGAAAGAATGGAGGTGAAGGAAGGATGGAAGGAGGCATAGGCGTCGCTACAGGGGGGCAATTGCCCCCCCTGTGTTATGCTTTGCCCCCCCGTGTGCCCCCCGCTAAATTAAGCAGCTGTGGAGTGGCTCAAGTGCCGGCGCTAGTATACAAGGCACAAGCAGCTTAAGCAGCTGCCTGAGGACGCTGGGTGAGGGGGGTGGAAAAATGGTATCACCTTTGCTGCAGACCAACACATGTAGAGATCTGGATGTAGCTGTATTGTCCGCCCCGCCCCCTCCCCCTGCTGCTGACTTTGAAGTTGCTGAGCCCGCACTGTGACCGAGCCTGTCATGCAGTGAGTGAAGCTCCTCACAGTAAGTTCTCCCTCTGCTCTTAGGCCCCGTTCACATATAGCGACATACCTTTTGCAGCGGATCCGCACGGCCGGGATAGCGCGACTTTCGGGGCGACGTTCCAGCGACGATCCAGCGACGGTAGCGCGACCTTCCCCGTCGGGCTCCATAGAAAAAAAGCAAAATCGCGCAAAATCCGCCGATAGGAGAGCGAGGAAGAGCGGGGGGGCTAAGTTGCTGCACCATGGGCCTCTGGGTTGTACTTGCCCCCTGGGCTAAAGGTTGCCAGTCAGCCCCTGCTGTATTCCACAACTGCCGGACGCCGAGAGCTGATTAAATTGCGGATGGCATCGGCGCCCGGCCGTTCCGGTATGCAGGATTGTGGGTGGCGTTGGACTACATGTCGCAACCGCGGGCTGCCGATGCCATCCGCAATTAAATCAGCTCATCTGTGCCCAGCGGTTGCGACAAATTTTTAGTGCCCCCCCAGATTTGACTGTTGTATCTTATGTGCCCCCCCTACATATTATTCCTAGAGTCGCCACTGGAAGGAGGGGAAGGAAGCAGCACATATATCGGTGTCTGTAGAACATTTTTAGGAAAGGAAGTCCCTAGGATTGAATGGGGTTGCAGAGCCCAGCTGGAAAGGAAAGGGAAAGCATTGGAAGGGAAAGAATGGAGGAAATAAAGAAAGTAAGTGACGAAAGCCCATAGGTGAAGGAGGGATGGAAGAAGGGGAAGAAAGCAACACATGTGGGGTCTGCAGAGTTTTTTGGAAAGAACCTTGGAAGTTCATGGGATTGAAAAGCACAAGAGGGAGAAGCAAATGCATAAAATACCTCCCCCCTCACAGCAGCCACATCTCCGTTCCTAGAATCCGCCCCTACCTCCATGCATGCAGTGGTGGCCACTTGCCTTGAAGTGCATAGAAAAACCAAAAATCAGCAATGGTGCCACTTATGATGTCACTGCACCCTGATCACGCATGGAAGTTGCCAGAGCTCACGTCAGGGTGAGACAGAATTATAAGGGGAATCAGGAACCCTCTTCACATTTTAGATTAATAGATAGATAAGATAGATAGATAGATAGATAGATAGATAGATAGATAGATAGATAGATAGATAGATAGATAGATAGATAGATAGATATTCTGTGCTCTCTTGCAGTGCTGTGGAAGGAATACTTGGCTACGATATGGGACAGATTCTCACATCTTAAATGGCATTTTCATAATAACTGCAGGTGACAAACTAAACTGCTCATTTCTGTCACAGCAATGGCCAAAAATTTCCCTCTAATCAAACCTCCACGGAACCCTCCGGAGGGGAGAGAGGTGTAATTAAGGGTTTTCATCTCCACGGTTGTCTAGTCTTTTAGTGCGCGTCTTCTGCCAAACACTGCGGGACCTGGAGCAATATTAAACAGACCATCTGTTGGTCTTCATTAAGGCCGCTCTCATCAGCTCTGCTATTAAATAAAAACGAACAGGCTAATGCGGGATCTGACATCTGGACTTCCAATCAGCGCGTTGATCAATATTAATAAAGGTAAACTGTTCACCTGAGTCTAACCTGGAAGAGGAGGGACACATGGGCATGAGGGTAAGGGCCAGTGGAATCACAGAAGGGATGAGGGGGGGTGCGGCCCGCACCCAGGTGACACCAATGAAGGGGTGACACCAAAATGATTGACATTTTGGTGTCACCCCCCTCTGAAAAGTCAGGCACTCGGTCATGGACTGAGCGCCCAACAGTTTCGGGAGAGAGGAGGGGACCCGGCGGCATACCTTATCCCGCCAGGTGACGTCACCTCCTCTCTCTCTGCCGGCTTCCATCACCAAGATGTTGCATGCGTGGTGATGTCACAGCGGGGTATCACCCGGCCTCGGGACGCCCCTGGAAGTTATCTGGAGATCTCCAGACCCAGCTGCCCACCAACCACCCTCTCTGCCATTTTGGATTTCATATCTCTGAAGCTTTAATTGAAATAATAGTTTCATGAAGGTCTTTGTTCAGGCACTTCCTGTTATAGCGTGCCAACGTTCCACTTGTGCTCCTGTGTTGTCACCCTGTAATATGGGCTTCAGATATAAACTACAAGTGGCCGTTTTAACACACTTTACACAGGCACGGTCCACTGTTGTCACCTACAGGAAACCAGGGGCATCACCGGGCCAAGTGTCACCTGGCTGTGGCCACCAGGTGTCACTCAGTCCGCCCGCTATTAAGTATGCACTGTTCTCACCTACAGGAAACCAGGGGTATCATCAGGCCAAATGTCACCCGGTGCGGCCACCGGGTGTCACCCAGTCTGCATGTTATTACGTATGCACATGAAGTCATTGCACATGCATCTAATGACGTCACGTGCACTTACCTGCCGGTAGCCATCTTGGTGATGGAAGAGAGAAGGGGGGGGGCTTCATCCGGCGGGATAAGGCATGCTGCCTATTCCCCTCCGCTAATGCAGCTGTCAGGCTCTTAATCCATGACTGAGTGCCTGACTTTTCAGAGGGGGTGACACCAAAACGATGGTCAGTCATTTTGGTGTCACCCTTCGTTGATGGTGTCACCCAGTGTGACGCCACTGCAGGAAACCTACCTGAGTTCTCTATGACTAAGCCCAGGATTCCCTTTCACATGGAATGGAGTGCGGACGGATTCTTCCTTTACTAATCAGCCTTAGAAATGCCGGGCAGCCATGGCTGGAGAGCACCTGGGCAGGAAGTGGCTGCAAGAGGCTGCAGGATATCAGCAATGCAAAGTAGGTAAAAAAGGGTGAAAACAAGTATTGTATTATGACATTCAGCGCTCAGAGCCAACCAAATGTCTCAGATTTACATTGACATTCATTTTGCTTTCCGCCTGAACAGCTGTGCCGCCAAACCACCATCGCGAGCGATTAATATTAACCAACGATCGCGTGTTTTCTGCCATCCATCACATTTTCGGAGTCCTTTCAGCCCGGCCACATTATAGAAACTTTACATCAATGTTCTCTGAGATGAGAGAGGGGGGCAGACCGCAAGGAACACAAAGAATGGATCGGTGATTACCCATTTTCGTAATAAAATGAGCTCATTAATAAGCTTATGGGAAATAGCGATACAAAGCACTCAGGGAATTTCCCAGACAAGTCCGAGACATTTACATCGAGGAATAAAAACACAGAGCGGGACTATAATCTATAGGCTGACACACTCATTTATCGTACAGAAGAAAGAGCGCGGTTCAGAAAGAGGCGCAGAGCGCGATCACGAAGAAATAGACATAGAAATCAATCCTCCCGCTGTCACTTCTGAAATCCCAAATGCGGGAAAACGAATGTAGAAATGTAAATTGTTCATCTTTTTCATCAGACAGAAAGTATTCAGACCAGGGCCGGATTTACAGGGTTAATTAAAAAAATGTTTTCTTTAACTTTTTTTTATGACTTCACTTTTTTTTACATTTTTATTTATTTATTTTTTTACTTTTTTCATTTTTATTTATCTTACTTTTGAAAAAATGTTTTACCTTCTTATTTTTTTTACTTTTTCTTTTTGTAAATTGTTGTTTCTTTTTTTAATTTGTATTAATTACATATTTTTTTAATCAATTTTAATTTTTTGGGGTTTTTTCTTTCTTCCACTTAACTTAGCACAGGAGCTAACAAGCACCTATGTGATAGCAAATGGAGGTGACAGGTTCTCTTTATTGAACCTGTCACCTCCAATACAGGAGATCTATATACCCCCCTCTCTCTCTCTCCTCCTCTTTATATATATATATATATACACACTGCTCAAAAAAATTAATGGAACACTTTGAAAACACATCAGATCTCAATGGGGAAAAATCTCATGCTGGATATCTCCTGTATACTGGACGTGGTAATGTGTGAGGAAGGAAAGGATGCATGTGTGAGGAAGGAAAGGATGCATGTGCGAGGAAGGAAAGGATGCATGTGCGAGGAAGGAAAGGATGCATGGGCGAGGAAGGAAAGGATGCATGTGTGAGGAAGGAAAGGATGCATGTGCGAGGAAGGAAAGGATGCATGTGCGAGGAAGGAAAGGATGCATGTGCGAGGAAGGAAAGGATGCCACATCGTTTGATGGAAATGAAAAATGATCGACCTACAGAGGGCTGAATTCAAAGGCACCCCAAAAATCAAAGTGAACAAATGATGCAGCAGGCTAGTTCATTGTGCTGAAATTTCATTGCAGCAACTCAAAATGGTCCTCATTAGTTTGTATGGCCCCCCATGTGCTTGTATGGATGCCCTGACAACGTCGGGGCATGCTCCTAATGAGACGACGGATGGTGTCCTGGGGTATCTCCTCCCAGATCTGGACCAGGGCATCACTGAGCTCCTGAACAGACTGAGGTGCAACCTGGTGGCGTCGGATGGATCGAGACATAATGTACCAGAGGTGTTGTATTTATATATCCCCCCTCTCTCTATATCAAGAGAGAGAGAGATGAATGGATAGAGGTGAGAGAGAGATATTGATAGGAAAAGAGAGAGAGAGAGAGAGAATGAGAAGAGATAAGGGAGGAG
>NW_017306427.1:994431-999936 GCF_000935625.1 Nanorana parkeri
TCAGAGAAGTTTATTGAAGTTTATTTCATGTTCGTCTCCTCGTCTCCGATTCATTTATTCCTCCGGCTCCTCCGTTGTATTTCACATCGTGGATCATCCTCATCCTGGGAGAGGAATACCTTACATAAAGACTCTTCTGCTGTAAGGAGTCGGGCGGGACGTGATCTATGGATGACATCACCGGTTCTCTTTGGCTGCGTATCCCGGCTCATTATATTCAGAAATTTGCATTTTCATGGTTTGGCATCAGAAACTTGTTACATTTCGGGTTATGTTCTTACCTGAGCCCAGTACTGCGATCTACACCGAGCAATGCCGCGAGAGACGCAGCACAGTTAAAGTCTGACCTCGGCCAATATTTTTTTTAAAGCTTTGAAAAGGCAGGTTTCATGTTTGCCGCCGGGTCCCCTCCTCTCTCCTGACACTGTCGGGCACTCGGTCAACTTTTCAGATGGGTTGACACCAAAATGACTGTCAGTCATGTTGTTGTCACCCCTCCAATGCTGGTACCCGGGTGCAGGCCGCACCCCCCTTGTGATGCCACTGCTGTGACCCCCCATTGGAGAGATTTCCCCTCACTTCCAGCGTGTCCACAATCAGACGCGGCCCTTTATTTGTAACGCAACACACAGCAACATACTATCGGGCTTTCAGTGGACACTGTGAGTTTCTCACAATATGCATTAGAAACTGCAGCAATTCCTGGCCGGAGGGCATCCAGCATCATCTATTCTTTCCTCCCCAGCCCGGCTCTCCCTGGCCCCGCCCCTTTCATTCATTGGATCGCTGTTCTTTCCAATAATTCCGATCCTCCATGATTGAAAGAAATGAAATGCAATGAATGAAAGGGGTGGGGCCAGGGACACTCAGGCCGGGGATTCATGTGTTAGATGATGCCAGACATCCCCCCAGCCAGGAAATGAGGGCGAGTTCTATCTGACTTGCTGCAGCTTCTAATGCACATTGTAAGAATCTCCCAGTGTGCAGTGAAATCAGAGGAAGCCATTCCAGTCCAGGAGAGGAGACGGTACAACTGTGCAAGACTGAAGGGGAGGACGGAGGTCAGACAGAAGACTGAAGGGAAGGACGGAGGTCAGATAGAAGACTGAAGGGGAGGACGGAGGTCAGATAGAAGGCTGAAGGGGAGGACGGAGGTCAGATATAAGACTGAAGGGGAGGACGGAGGTCAGATAGAAGACTGAAGGGAAGGACGGAGGTCAGATATGAGACCAAAGGGAAGGACGGAGGTCAGATAGAAGACTGAAGGGAAGGACGGAGGTCAGATATAAGACTGAAGGGGAGGACGGAGGTCAGATAGAAGACTGAAGGGGAGGCTGGAGGTCACATAGAAGACTGAAGGGAAGGCTGGAGGTCAGATAGAAGACTGAAGGGAAGGATGGGGTTCTGCTTTAAATATTTTCCCAGCAACTCTTTCCAACTGTCATGCGATAATTTAGATGCTGGTAACATCCCTAAAAAGTTTGTGCTGACCTTTGCGGAGTTGGCGGCGGTGGGAGGGGAGGAGGCTTCGGGTATCTGCTCCTCATTACAATAACGTGTTCAATCACTGTCTGGTGCCCGGCGTGTTCCATCCGCGGAGCGCTCACACACAGGTATCCCGCCATGTGACAAGCGTGATTAAAGAGCAAATTAATTACTGGAAGTACCAGCGATGCCGGAGAAGAGCTCTTCCCAGTTCCCTGGATGAGACGGACGCGCTGCGGAATTTCTTTTTTTTCTCCTTCTGATTTTCTGAGATCCGATGAAATCTGACCGCGGAATCCTGTGGACCAACGTCACCATCTCACACGATCTATAGCAGGACGGGAAAATCTGCGACCTTCACACCTATATATATAGTGGGGATACTCCGATACCAAGAATTTGGGCGAGTACTCGTACTTGCCCAAATCCTCTGAAACTTACCCCCTATACCGGAACTTCCGATCAGAGGGAGATCTCACTCTTGTTGGCAGTGCCAAGGGAGCATGGAGCCGGCTACCTTTCCAATCAGGAAGCCGGGCGGTGGGTTATGGCCCGCCTCCCTGATGCCTTATTGTCTAGGAAGCCGGCTTCACTTGTTGCTAGGCAGCCTGGCTTCCTAACCAATCAGGAAGCCGGGCGGCACGTAACTTGGACTGCAATTATTTCTTGCAATTTGGAGAAGGTGCCAATCATTATGTCCAGTCCATTTTTGGAGTTTTAGCGTGGAATGTGTCAGGTTTGGCTTTTTTTCCTTAACGTTTTTGTGTCATACCCATACAAACAAAAGACATAAACATGAGAATGCCAAAACATTTGTCATTGCAGCAATTTTCTGCGCAAAGTGGTGCATTACCTGACAGAAATTCAGGGGTGGGACGCAGGTGTGAGGACTAACAACGATACAAACAAACACAGAGCGCTGTAGGAGCGGACGGATGCGATTTACATGCTTCATACTCTGGAATTCTTCTGACCTATTTGACACCTTCAATCGACAACACAGGCAGCCCCCCCCCCATTTAAAACACCAACAGACCTACAATATAAAAATAGTTTATATGTAGCCATATTATGTGCCTACTTTATTATAAATGTATGAATTATTGGTTAGATTACTTCATAGATGGTGGGCTAGGATATGGGTGAAGCAAATTCTGGCTGACACATGCAACTTTATTCTTATAGCCTGTATCCTGATTGTAAGCTTATTTAATAAAAAAGAGAAAACAGCAGTGTTATTTGTAATAAATTGCAACCAATTAGATACATAACCATTGACTGGTATTATAGCCTCCTTGCTACCTTTCATACTTGGCTTATTCCTGAAATACCCTCTCTCGTAGCCCCAGGGCCCCCAATTTGACTCCTGGACGGAGTGATCACGCTGGGATCTCGATCCCTGTCTGCGCTCGGTTCAGGCAACCCTACCTGCATCGGGGCGTCCCACTGGGTGATGAATCCATGTTCCCCTGAGGAAGCAACGTGCGAAACGCGTAGGGATGGGATTTATGGATTTCCCAATTGAACATATATGATGAACACAATGCATTGTAATGATTATATAGAGAGTTAGGATGTTATTGGTTTTACATTTTTTCCTAGGATGCTTTTGACCTAGGTTGTACTCAATGTAATTGTATGTATACATGTTTTTTAATCAATATATGCTAAATAAATCTTTTTATACTAATTTAATTAAGCGTTGGTGCTATACCTCTCATTAAAACCCCATTCCTCTATGCTTTGCTATTGCTACAAATGGGTATAACCCAAAAAGGGGGAGAGGTTACACCCGGGGACCACTGAGGCAATACTTCACCATTGTATTTCTAGAAATTCAGGGGTGCCAATATTTTTGGCCATGACTGCATAATAGACACATGACTACAGCTGATTGGCTGGATTTCCTCTATAGAATATAAAGCGGTACAAGGTCAGCTCAATGACAAATAAGAAGAAGATAAAATAAAACTTCCTATTCTATAAAAAAGGAATAAAATAAATAAATAAAATAAATAACAGAGAAACATTTCCCTGAATGATTTGCATCTACATAGAAACCAGAATTCCAGAGATTCCATCAATCTCCGGGAAGGGAAATGGGCGATGACACGGAGTTCTTTCAGTAATACATCGGGGTTGTTACCAATGTTCTTTACATGGCTCAGTCACTAGGCTATGAAATTACACATGTGCAGTAGACGTGGATACTGCTGACCTTGTAGAAAAGTCTTCTCTACTGAACACAAAGCCCCAAAGCTAGATCAGGACATTGTACAAGATTATTATTATTATTCGGGATTTATAGAGCGCCAACAGTTTGTGCAGCGCTTTACAACATAAGGAAGACATTACAGTTACAATACAAACTAAGACAAGATAGAACGGGGGGAGGGTCCTGCCCATTGTAAACAAATGCAGAAATGTTACATTTAATCTGCATTTGTTGATTAATTAGCATTGGAAACTAGGGATGCACCGATACCAGTATTTTGGTACCGAGTACCGATAATTTTTTTCGGTACTCGCCGATACCAATTACCGAGTAACGGACGTCCCATTCAGGAAGCCAGGTGGCGTGTAATGACTCGCCACCCGGCTTCCCGATTAACAAGAAAGTCTGTCCCCTCTTACCTTGGTATGTCCAGCCTGTCACCCCCGGGGGGCCTCTCTAGGCAGAACGCGGCCTTCCTCCGGTACTCTGCCGGAGCCGTCTGGCCGGCCAATCAGGAAGCCGGGCACCGTGTAATGCCGCAGCGCCCGGCATTCTGATTGGCCGGGAAGCTGGCTCCATACTCTCTCATCACAAGTGACGAGAGAGCATGGAGCCGCTTCCCGGCCAATCAGGAAAACCGGGCAGCGTGTAATGAAGCGCTGCCCAGCTTCCTGATACAGGACGTATCAGGCTAGGCATCGGAGCATTTGGACGAGTACGAGTCCTCGCCCAAATACTCGGTATCTGCACCGATACCGATACTAGTATCGGTATCGGTGCATCCCTAGTGAAAACAATCAATGGACTCTGCAGAAGACGGTTGTCGGGAGTTGGAGCTCCTGATCATGCACGTTACAGATGATGATCCAGTGTATGGAAGCCATGACTTCTATGGAGGAGGGCAGCCAATGAGACCATATAACTAGGGATGCACCGATACCTGTATTTCAGAACAGAGCACGAGTATCCATATTTTTTTCCCCCGGTACTCGCTTACACCGAATATCGAGCACCGGATGTCCCATTCAGGAAGCCAGGCGGCGTGTAATGACTCTCCACCCGGCTTCCCGATTAGCAGGAAAGCCGTCTCCATGCATCTTGTCACTAGGTGACGAGAAGCATGGAGCCGGCTTTCTGGCCAATCAGGAAGCTGGGCGCCGTGTAATAAGTTATTCCATGACCTATCCCTAAAAAATTGGGGATTGCTCCCCATTTGGGGACAGTGGGCCGAGTCATGCAAATCAAGAGGTTATGGTGAGAAGGGACTAAGAGAATCAGAAAGTCTTTCATTCCAATCAGTAGGACAGTAAAACTTTCCTAGAACAGAAGGTGTTCACTTGTCTCTTTCCATCTCATATCCTGAATATATACCTGCGGAGTTCTTGTTATAGAGAACGGAACGGTTATTTCTAAGCACCTAAAAGCAATTTCGGTCCTGCTGACAGCAAGCAGGTGACTGTCTCTTAGTAGATTGAGAACGGCACTTTGATGATGGAAGATAACATCTGCTGCTTGTCTCGGATCGTTTAACCATTTCATGAATTAAAGGATAAGTACACTTTTAGACAAAGTGTACTTATTCTTTTTGCCCCCCTCCCCTGACCCATTCCGCCCTTGCCCCCCTTCCCAGAACTGTACTTACCCGCTGCTATGCGGTTTGACATCCAATGCTGCAAGTCTCTCTCTCCTGGCCGCATGCATCTCCCCGCTGGAAGACGGCCCCATAGAAGTCTATGGGCTGTAATGTGCAGCTGTGACCAGCAGAGGGAGCATTGCCACAATGCATGGAAACCAAAACCCAGCTG
>NW_017306427.1:1000019-1008925 GCF_000935625.1 Nanorana parkeri
TGATTTCTGGGTTTTGGAAGTTCTAGGCACACCCCCACACCTCTACATTGAGGTAACATGTGGTAAGTGTGCATTTCCATTTATTTTGAATAAATTGATACATTGTTGTTAGGGATGGGGGTCCCACCTGAACTCAGTTTGATCACAGTTTGCCTAATGAGTAAACTCAATCCCCACCCCCTGAAGTGAACCACCAGCTGCTGCAGAAACTCAAGCTTCCCACTCAGGACCGTGCTTCCTCCCCCCATTGGTTGCGAGGATGCTGTTGGATTTATTTGCTCCATCAGCTCCATCTGGTGGCCATAATGTGATATTCTCTGTGAGCATTCATTCTGTGTGAATAGAGGCAAAAAAGGACATTTCTTAATATATTTTCTTTTCAGGATGAATACAATGTAATGTAATACCTCATTATGGCCACTAGATGGAGCTGATGGAACATAGGAAATACGTACTTATTTAAAGGAGAACTATGAGGTGAGAGCTTTTCACTCGCCTCATAGTTCTAGCCGACCTGTGACAATGAGGCTATCACAGGTCGGCTCAGTAGATCGGGAGGTGAGCGAACACATACCGGCGTTCGCTCATTTCACGATCCTGTCACGGCTCTCTACCGTGACAGGGGAGGGGCTGGATTCCCCCCTCCCCGCTCCGATCCGCCAGCGCTTACTGGCGGAACGAACGGGGGAGGGGGCGGGTACAGCTGGCTCTGCCTCTAGATAGGCAGACCAGCTGTCACTCACGCAGCTGGGCGGATTCAGACATAATTGTCGGGATCCGCTTCAGCTGCGGCGTCTCAGTATACCGCGAGCTACAGCTGAGATACTGAGCCTGGGGTGACGTGAGGACGCTAGTTTGTGTCCTCCCGTTACCCTAAGGATAACTATGGGGAAAAGCCTTAACCCCATAGATCTCCTTTAAGCTCCATCTAGTGGCCATAATGAGGTATTACATTACACTGTATTCTTCCTGAAAAGAAAATATATTAAGAATGTCCTTTTTTGTCGCTATTCGCACAGAATGAACGTTTACAGAGACTGACAGGGCAAATTGTTTATAAATAGACCCCTAATTGTAATCTAAATAGGACATATCTGACAAGTACCTCAATAGCTTTGTTTTTATTTGGCTTTATGTTCATTTAGACAACACTGGCCACCCCAACAACTCTACCTGGAAAGTGCTGATGCCATTTATTTGCTACTTGGGCTTATTTTCTCCACGTTTTCAGATCTCTGCAAGAGGCTGAGGTAGAGAAAGTTGGTGAGGATTGCTCATGTACCTGTGGAGTGTTTATTATAGAGAACGGAACGGTTATTTTTAAGCACCTGAGAGCAATTTCGGTCATGCTGACAGCAGGTAGGCCGACTGTCTCTTAGAAGATTGAGAACGGCACTTCCATGATGAAAGATAACATCTGATGTTTGTCTTGGATCATTTAACCGTTTCATGACCGATGTCTCCTCCATTAAAGGAGAACTATGAGTGGGAGGTGATTCTCACTCACCTCATAGTTCTAGCCGACCTGTGACAATGAGACTGTCACAGGTCGGCTCAGTAGATTGGGAGGTGAGCGAACACATACCGGGTTCGCTCGCCTCTCGATCCTGTCACGGCTCTCTGCCGTGACAGGGGGAGGGGCTGGATTCCCCTCTCCCCGCTCCGATCTGCCAGCGCTGACTGGCGGAACGGACGGGGGAGGGGGCGGGTACAGCTGGCTCTGCCTCTAGATAGGCAGAGCCAGCTGTCACTCACGCAGCTGGGCGGATCTCGGCGTCCATGTCGAGATCCGCTCCTGGCTGCGGCGTCTCAGTATATAGAGAGCTGTAGCTCGCGGTATACTGAGCTTAGGGTGACGGGAGGACGCTAGTTTGTGTCCTCCCGTTACCCGGAGGAGAACTATGGGGAAAAACACTGACCCCATAGTTCTCCTTTAACCAATGTCTAGGTTTTCTATGTGTCAGTTGCCATCTTGAGGCTGAGCACACACACGTTAGCCATGTCTGAACAATCTCTGTACCATTATCTTTACCAATATGAGGCCCTACCTAAACTATCCAACCAATGTGAATCCAATCTGACCCCTTGCGCTACATTCTTGTTGATAGAGTGTTATTATTTTTATTATAATACAGGATATATAGAGCCAACAGTTTGAACACTCCACATAATTTAGGGCGACAGTATGGTTACAATGCAATACCATACAAGAGGAGAGCTTACAATATAGGCAAGCGATACAGAAGGTAATAATTGTGAGGGATGAGCTGATTGAAGGGGCAGATGTACAGTTTTAAGAGGAGGTGGAATACCCTTGCTGGAGGAGGTGAGTAGGCAAAGCAGGGGTAGGCAACCTCGACTCTCCAGCTGTGCTGAAACTACAAATCCCATAAGGCATTGCAAGCCACAGGCATGACTCCCAGAGGCAGAAGCATGATGGGATCTGTAGTTTCAGCACAGTTGGAGAGCCAAGGTTGCCTACCCCTGGCCTAAAGGCACACAGACTAGGAGATACCTGGGCATGTTGGTAGAAAGTTTCAGAGGATGGGAGAGGCTCTGCAGATGTAGGTCTTGGTAGGAGCAGAGTGGATGGTTTGGGTGATATTTTGAGATGCGATTGGAGATTTAGCCAGGGGCAGAGTTGTGAATGGCTTTGTGTGATGTTGTTAGCATTTTGAATTTTATATGTTGGGCTATTGAAAGCCAGTGGAGGGATTGGCAGAGAGGGGCAGTGGATGGAAGCCAGTGGAAGGGTTGGCAGGGAGGGGCAGGGGTTGGAAGCCAGTGGAAGGGTTTGCAGGAAGGGGCAGGGGTTGGAAGCCAGTGGAGGGATTGGCAGAAAGAGGATGGGGATTGAACCCAATGGAGAGATTGGCCGAGAGGGGCGGGGGATGAAAGCCAGTCGAGGGATTGGCAGAGAGGGTGGAGATGGATGCCAGTGGAGGGATTGGCAGGGATTGATACGGAATGGAGGCACATGGAGGGATTGAAAGAAAGGGGGCACGGGATGGAAGCCAATGGAGAGATTGGCAGAGAGGGGCAATTGAGGTAAGCCAGTGGGGGGATTGACAGAAAGGGGGGTGAGAGATGGAAGCCAGTGGAGGGATTTCGCAGAGAGTTGCAGGGGATGGAAGCCAGTGAAGGGATTGGCAGATATGGGTGGCGGCCCCTGAAAGGTTATTGACGTGGATGAGTCTAGCAGCAGCATTCATAGTAAACTGAAGGGGGAGGAGCCTGTGTAGAGGAAAGCCATTACAAGGAAGATCTAAAGGAGATTGCACAATCAGATTATAATGTGGGTGGTGAACTTTAGACAATGTTTATGGAAGGTGTCTGGCTGCCTTCACACCTCTACGTTGGGGTAATGCCACCCCAAGGCACATATAGGGTAGAACCACAATGCAAAGATCCTCAGACCATTTGGCATCCAAAATGGATTGCTCCCAGTCTAGAAAGGACACACCCCATACGCACTACAGATAGGGATGCACCTGACCTTTTCAAATGTGTTTAAAATCCGGTACCTGCTACAGGTAAGGGAACATCTTTGCATAGGAATATTCCTTAAACATCATTGAATGCCATATCCATCAAGTGGTTAAGGCTAAAGTTTAATCTGCTTAAATTTTGCCTATCCCCTCCCTCACCCCCCCCTTCCTCCCTCCCTCAACCCCCTCCCCCCCTCCATCATCTAAATGCAAATTACATTTTTATTGAAAGTATTTCCATTTTGTATACCTTATTTCTGGCCCAGTGTCATCATCAGCGGGTTTCTGTGCTTCTCTATACAATGCAGGCAGATCATGATCGGTCTTTATTACAGAAAGCTCCAAATCTCACAAGGGAGGGGGGAATCCCTGCACGGAGCCGTGAGTGACAGTCACTGCTCTCTGCAGGGATAGAACGAGAAGTGAGCGAACGGCGGTATGTGTTCTCTCACTTCCCGATCTACTGAGCCGACCTGTGACAGTTTCATTGTGAGTGAAAATCACTCGCCTCATACTTCTCCTTTAATGGAGAAGTCATATAACAAAATATCCTTTCAAGACATTTTCTGCAATAAACACACAAAGCCGGAATCGATGAGCGGCTGGTACGCAGACGTCTGAACGCCATCGATCGATGGACTTTATTTTTTATTTTCAGTTAAAAAATGCGTTTTGATTTGGACGGCGGATCGCCATTATATCTCTAGAAGGCTTTTTAAAATAACATAATTATTCCGTCTGCTCCTTCTCTGCCAAATTCCTGTGTAGTTTTCACATCGCTGTTCCGGCCCTGCGTGTCAGCAAATAAGAGCGGGCTATTATTGGCTGTCTGAGCGCCAGTCCGGCAGCGGGGGATACGCTATTGTGCGGCCATTAGAATAATTACCTCAATAAGCCCCGTTTAGATGCTTTTCCCGCGCCATGCCGCTCTGAAAATTAACTTCCCATTTATAGAGACGGAGCGGTAAAGTGGACGAGGAGGGAAAAAACAGAAACGTTGAACACAATCCCCCGGATCGCTGATGGCCGCTGTCAGATGGACAATGTGACCCCTGGATCTAGAGGGACGCTTGTAGGGAGAATATCAAATACAATGTTACTTCATTGTCAAGGTTATATTTATAGGAGCGATGTGGATTACAAACCGGGGAGAGATTTATAAAAAGATGGCTGACCGCGTCCACGCAACTCACAATCACTCTCTATATCTTCGTGATTCTGCGTGTCACGTCTGCCGTAAGTACAATGGTAGGATCACAACTGCGGAGTAAAGGATCAGTCAGATATGAATCTCAAGCGTCACTCACAATCTTAACGGTGAGTTTGAGATTCTACCATCATGTAATAAACGTAAATCAACACAAATGAAAACGGTACTATAGAGTCATAGCCAGTGGTTGTGAACTTAGATACAGGAATGCAGTAGGTGGTGCTGGGTTAAGGGAGGATCCCGAATAGCAGTCTAGTACACAGTCTATATATATGAGCCAGTAAGCAGAGTAAGCAGCGGTGCTCTCCCACAGGTATGGTACTTGCGGTTTGGTAGCAGCTGATGGTGGCAGAGTCTAGCAGGTGGCTCCTACAGCAGCACTGCGCAGGTCCATCTTCCAGATGGCAGCAGGGTGGTGTGCACTCGTGAGGCAGCAGGCGTTCAGACCTCAATCACGGAACGCCATCCATCCCTTTAAATAGGGCCAGGAAGTGGGGAGGGACCGCTGATCGGCCCGAACGACTTCCGCGTTCCACCGTGGAACGCAGCCGCCGCGTCACAACCAGGAGTTCGTGCGGCTTCCGCGTTCAGCCGGGCGGATCGCGCGGTTTCCCGCCGCAATTCCGCCCATGCAAGTGAACACGATCGTGGCTAAAAATGTCGTGCGTCGTGTACTTGTTACTTGTTGGTACTTTTTAGCGATTGCCGCGCGGATGTCACCCCATTGAAATCAATGGGGCCGCGCAGCAATCGCTGTGTGCACTAGCATATGATCGCACGGCCCCCGGGACACGTGTCCCGGGTGTCGTGCAGTGTAGTGCAGGCGTGAACCAAGCCTTAAGAGGGTGCATATTAACTACATGAGTCCCTGGAGTTTTTATGTCATGTGTTGTTCTTCATCTGAGGTTGTAGTTACCTAATTTTAAGACCTGCTAAAGACCAGATGATTTTTATTATGTCCTGATACTTAAAACCATAGAATTCAAAGAGGGTGTACTTTCTTTTTCACATGATTACACACATATATATACAGTATATATTGTGACAGCAGGCAAATGGGGATGTCTGTATCCAGTTGTATTAAGGAAGTTATTCCTCTGGGGGAAGTGCTGAGAGGGCTGGAGGCTTGGATGTACCAAGCCCAGGTGAAGCTAGCTGGCTTGTTAGGGCCTATACAAGACGTCCCAGCCTCCTAGGAAAGTAGCCCCACCCTAGAACCACACTGTGTGTCTGGTGGACTGGGGAGCAGACAGCCTGTGTGGCAAAGAGCAGCCTGTGTGGCAATCCGCCTGTGTGGCCAGACGTTTTGTAAAAAGCTGTACGTAATGTTTGAAAACCCCTGCGAGGGTAAACCTGTGTGGACTTTTGAGTTGGATTCAATAAAAGTGGGCACAGAAGCCCTTAAAAAGAGGTCATAAGCGAGTGGAAGAGTGCTTAATGCGCTACCATTGGAAGCGAATCCTCACAATATATCTATCTATCTATCTATCTATCTATCTATCTATCTATCTATCTTCTGAAATGGGTACTGCAATTAGCCAGCAATAGATAACTATAGCAGTGATGTACTCCTGTACAGAGAATCTAGACAGAGCTGCAACAGATCTTCCCGTGTACTGACAGAAGTGCTGTCACTACACTTCTATCATCAACACAACATCTGTTTCTACAGCTCCTATAACTCGAGCTGTAGAAACACTTTCAGTGACAGCCAGGTTCCAACATTAAAGGAGAACTATGAGGTGAGTGATTTCCACTCACCTCATAGTTCTAGCCGACCTGTGACAATGAGACTGTCACAGGTCGGCTCAGTAGATCGGGAGGTGAGCGAACACATACCGGCGTTCGTTTACCTCTCAATCCTGTCACGGCTCTCTGCCGTGACGGGAGGGCTGGATTCCCCTCTCCCCGCTCCGATCCGCCAGCGCTGACTGGCGGAACGGACGGGGGAAGGGGCGGGTACAGCTGGCTCTGCCTCTAGATAGGCAGAGCCAGCTGTCAGTCACGCAGCTGGGCGGATCCCGGCACAATTGTCGGGATCTGCTTCAGCTGCAGCGGCTCAATATACCGCGAGCAGCAGCTCGCGGTATACTTAGCCTAGGGTGACGGGAGGACGCTAGTTTGTGTCCTCCCCTTACCCTAAGGAGAACTATGGGGAAAAGTCTTAACCCCATAGTTCTCATTTAAGTCCAGGGGGTGAAAAGATTAGCTCCAGGGCTTAATGCTGGACCCTGGCTGTCAATGATGGCTGGCAGTTCCAGCGCTAGTGCCCTAAGTCTTTGTCCAACACATTGGACCTAATTTCCACACTTTCATGACATTTTACCATTCATCAAGTTTACTTCCTCAGTTCAAAAAGGACTTCAGGACCCTGTGAGGGCCTTAGTGAGGACCTAATGTCGAATTACCATGTATTCAGTTGACTTTCTTAGCTCAAATAAGGCTTCAGGACCCTGCAAGGTCTCCAATGAGGACCCGGTGATGGATTCTTCCCCCAAGTTCATGACGTTTTACCATTTATCCAGTTGACATTCTCAATTCAAATAAGGCTTCAGCACCCTCGTGAGGGTGAGCACCTCGTGAGGACCCAGTGATGGATTCTGCCAGCAGTCAGTAGACAGCACCATACCACAAGGAAGCGATGTAGGCACTGTAGACAGCACCTCCCCTACTACAGTGCAGAAGAAAGAGGACCTGGGACCCGGCCTGCCATGTGACCAGATAAGATAAGTTGTAAATGGGAATTATTCATTACGTACGGGGAGGGTGAAGCAGAAATTGGATATTTTTTCCTCCCTGGAGATGAGCTTTAAAGCCCAGTACCGGGATCACCATGTTGATTGGATGAAGATGACTGAGTTGTCCATGTGGGTGCAAATGCTGGGGTATGTTCCCAACACTCACTTAATCATAGGAAGTCACTTGGATGAATGGTAAAACATCTTCAATATTACAGAACAAGTCCAGTTGAATGTGACTAACTACTACTAATAGTGATACAATGACCTGGATGGATGAACACCTACACAGACCCATGGGGAATGATTTATAAATTGTCCGCTCAGCCATACGCTGGCCGAATGCATTAGCATGACATTGTCACCACTAGATGGCACCAAGGAGCATAGGAAATTCCTATGCTTCTCGGCTCCATCTAGTGGCGACAATGTCATGCTAATGCATTCGGTCAGCGTATGGCTGAGTGGACAATTTATAAATTATTCCCCTTGGGTCTGTGTAGGTGTTCATCCATCCAGGTCATTGTATCACTACTACCCAGAAAAAAAGACCTACCCCGAAATTAAGACCTAGTACCACTTTTGGGAATTGATAAAATATGATGATTTATAAATCCTCCCCTATGTTCTCATTCTGCCGGGGCTCCTGCACACTCTCTGTTTACTCTTGGCATTACACTTTCATGGCCATCAAATACAAACACAAGGTAACCCTGTGCACTCAGCACTTAAAAATAATTTAATACAATGAAACAAAACAATATACTCCGTTCTAGACAGAAGAGGTTGAGGGCACATTTCTCTGCACACATTCTGGCTATTATATGTATTAGACGGGAGAAGTTGGAGCCACTTTTCTCTGCACACGTCCTCACCATTATACAATGGAGTCATGAACAAACCGCACGGCCTCTTATGTCTCTGGTAAAGAAAACACAACATATGTTTCTGAGTGTTTTATCCGTTGTGTTTGCCATTTACTCCTTCTAGGAATTTAATTATGCGGTGAAATTCTTCTCGAACGGTAAATAGCACACAGACCTTGGGGTATCAATGGAGTCAACAGGGAGCTCGGATAAAAGCTGCTCAATCGATACAATGGAATCCAGCATCGTACGGCTTTACCGCCACTTTCATTCAGATCTGCGCAAAAGATCCATAGGTGCGGAGAAATGCACAAGTAGCTCCTATGCAGTGACAGGAGAGTCTTTGTTTACCACAATGTGATTCTAAATATACAGAATATAAAGGAGGCTTCTATGCAAGGAAGGGCTCCAGGGATGGCTTATAGGGAATGCATCATTTATTTATTATGTTCTGGACATCAAATCAAAGCTAAACTGCAGGAAAACAGCTAAATTCACAGATGAAACACATATATACAGCATATACAGTATATATATATATATATATATATATATATATATATAGACTATATACAGTACAGTGATGAAGTCACTGCTAATTTTA
>NW_017306427.1:1009046-1025227 GCF_000935625.1 Nanorana parkeri
CGAGGAAGCATGGAGCCGGCTTCCCGGCCAATCAGGAAGCCAGGCAAAGCGTCATTACACCCTGCCCGGCTTCCTGATTGGCCAGAAAGCCGGTTCCATGCTTTCTTGTCACCTGGTGACGAGGGAGCATGGAGCCAGCTCCCCTGCTAATCGGGAAGTCGGGTGGCGAGTCTTTACATGCCACCCGGCTAATCAGGATCCAGGTGGGGAGTCATTACACACCGCCTGGCTTCCTTAATGGGACTTCCGGTATCGGTATTCGGTATTGGTGAGTACAGAGAAAAAAAATATTGATACTCGGTATCGGTGCATCATATATGTGTATATGGGATTTGTATTTCTGTCGATCCACACAGCATAGCTTCCTAACTAACCTTTTTTTCCCCTTATGCAGTTTCACTTTCACATACAGGTCTCCTCTCAACCCCCTCCTTGAGATTGGGCAGTGCAGAGAGAAACAGTAGAACAAGCTCACCTATTAACATGTTCCTAACACTGCAAATCACTTGATTGTCTTCTTGAGCAGCTTCTCCTTCCCCTCTCTGAGCTCTGCTGTACAGGAACTGCAAGAGTCTAATATCAAGCCAAATTCAGGTACACTGCTTGCATTTAGGGGCTGATTTATAAAGCATTCCCATCATCCCTGCCACTAGATGGAGCTGAAAGGCATGTAGTGGCAGTAAGGAAATTATTGAAATATATGAAGTTTTGTAGTCATTAATACAACATTTTGGGTCTGATTTATAAAGCATTCCTCCAGCTGATAGCTAGGCAGAATAATACCATCAGTTATAGAGGACTACAAATTCCAGCAATACATTATACAACAATGCAGAATGGCATCAGCTATAGAGGACTACAAATCCCAGCAATAATATACAGCAATGCAGAACAATACCATCAGCTATAGAACTACAAATCTCATCAATACATTATAGAGCAAAGCAGAATACTACCATCAGCTATAGAGGACTACAAATCCCAGCAATACATTATAGAGCAATACCGAATACTACCATCAGCTATAGAGGACTACACATCCCAGCAATACATTATACAGCATTGCAGAATACTACCATCAGCTATGGAAGCCTACAAATCTCAGCAATACATTACACAGCAATGCAGAAGACTACAATCAGCTATAGAGGACTACAAATCCCAGCAATACATTATACAGCAATACAGAATAATAGTATATGAATTTACTACGTGCTCTGTGCTGCTGCTCTGCTCCGGGGTGCCATCCTGATGTCTCGGGTGGAGGGTCTTAGGAAGGGTGCGAAGGGTCTCAGCAGGGGTAAATGTGTGGGAGTTGGAAGCGCTGTAAGCAGGCGCCGCGTGGTTCCTCAAGAAGGTTTCCGCGAGGTCCCCAGCAAGTGCGGGACCAAAGGCAGCCAAATCAATTTGAAAAATTAAAGTGACAGTATCAATTTCTAGTTTTGGGGCATTTTCACGAGTATGAATACTCATAAAAAATTGCAAGTTGCAGATTGGCCGTCTCCAATCATGGAAAAATGTTGAATTTTAAAGAAATGTTGGACATGTGGCTCTAACGTTCATCCTGGTGTGTATCTTTATGAACGTTGGCATCCTAATATTCTGAATGAGTGGACCTTAGATTATGGGGAAGCTGTGAAAATGCAGACCAGTGACTCCCACGGTTCTACGGTATTACCAACCCCCCCCCTCTCCCCTTTCTTGGTTTTGTCCACACAAGTCTAGCATGGAATCATTTGACAAGAGGCTGCAGGCCTGTGCTGGCTGAAGCACAAAAGCCTGCTGAATCTGGCAGCACCAGATTATATCTGAGTCAGTCTGAAGAGGAACAGAGCTGACTCGGTGACTATAGCGCAGCGTGAAATTTTTCTCAGACGGCACGAAAAGCCCACAGATTGGTTCTATCAGCGGCCCGAGGTTTCACTTTAAAAGTTAATAGAAAAAAAAAAGATGTTTTGGAAAAGGTAATAAACGAGCTTCTCCCCGTGCCGGGCGCCACCAGAGAGCTTTTGGAGAGTGAAGTGAATTGGATTATTGCGTCCGCGGTGCGACGGGCCTGAAAGCAAGTCACACAAAAGGCACAGGGGAGGGCCGACGCTTCACCGCACGGTTGGCTTTGGACATTAGCGGCCTCTTCGTGATTCTCGGAGCGCTGATTCCCTCTGACTGCTCCCACCTCTCCCGCGGGGGTTAAATAAAAAACGTGTCTGTGAGCAAGCGATACGGAATATCTACCCCTTCCCCACCCCCATCGTCCAACGCTAAGGGAGATTTTCGCCAACTGAAGGAGAATATTCAGTTGCTGATAAACCATCCCGAGATGAAATATTTAATGAGGAACTCGTCGAGGAATAAATATTCCATGGCCAAGTCAAGGCGGATTTGTAATAATTCAGAGAAATTGTTATGGAAGGAGAGGTGGCTGTGTGCGCCGTCCCCTGCCTCCCGGGCCCTTCAGACACTGCCGTCGCCGCTTTAACGCAGCCGCATCTACTAGTTTGGTAGCGGCATGGCTGAAAAGAGCACAGAGATGGCAGGGGGTGTCACATTGGGTGGGGGGTGTACAGCCCGAGGGCGGACTTACCGCAGGTGGGGGGCCCATCTGAGATCCAGTCCTGGGCCCCCCACTGGAAGAATGGTGCCTGCATCTGCCCCTGCTTAGACCCTTCGCATCTGCCCCTGGTGAGACCTCCACATTTGTCCCTGGTGAAATCTTTGCGTCTGCCCCTGGTGAGACCCTGGATGTCGTCATAGGAGATGTCGTCATAGGGGTTTCCTAGGCAGAACATGTAAGTGTCTCCTAGGAAGTACATTTAGGGGTCTCCTAGGCAGTACATGTAGCCTACATGTACTGTCTAGGAGACCCCTACATGTACTGCCCAGGAGACCCCTACATGTACTGCCCAGGAGATCCCCTACATGTACTGCCCAGGAGATCCCCTACATGTACTGCCCAGGAGACACTTACATGTTCTGCCTTGGAAGCCCCTACATGTATTGCCTGGGAGATACCTATATGTACTGCCTAGGAGACCTCCTCATGTACTGCCAAGGAGACCCCTAATTAGGCAGTATAATTAGGGGTCTCCTTGGCAGTACATGAAGGGGTCTCCTAGGCAGTACATGAAGGGGTCTCCTACGCAGTATATTTAGGGGTCTCCTAAGCAGTACATGAAGGGGTCTCCTAAGCAGTACATGAAGGGGTCTCCTAGGCAGTACATGAAGGGGTCTCCTAGGCAGTACATGAAGGGGTCTCCTAGGCAGTATATTTAGGGGTCTCCTAGGCAGTACATGAAGGGGTCTCCTAGGCAGTATATTTAGGGGTCTCCTTGGCAGTACTTGTAGAGGTCTCCTAGGCAGTATATTTAGGGGACTCCTAGGCAGTACATGAAGGGGCCTTCTAGGCAGTATATTTAGGGGTCTCCTAGGCAGTATAATTAGGGGTCTCCTAGGCAGTATAATTAGGGGTCTCCTTGGCAGTACATGTAGGTGTCTCCTAGGCAGTATATTCAGAGGTCTCCTAGGCATTACATGAAGGGGCCTCCTAGGCAGTATATTTAGGGGTCTCCTAGGCAGTACATGTAGGGGTCTCCTAGGAAGTACATGTAGGGGTCTCCTAGGAAGTACATGTAGATAGAAAGCACTTCTAAGCACTGTCAATAGTTGCAGATTATTATGCTATGCGCCCCTCGCAGATTTTTCTCCTGGCAATGTGCTCGAGGGCAGACGATTAAAACTCCTCAGTCGAAATATCTGCTCATTTAGGACCCACCTTAAAACTGTATGTTCAACCTTTTACGGCCCTTTCATTTTCTTTTTTAAGCGCGAGGCGTCCTTCCTGCCTGACAAAACGCCGCCGCGTGAAATGGCAGTTTAGACGACACTTTTGCACTTTCGAGCATTCTCCTACATATGTCCTTTTCCCTGAGAGGTTCTCGCAGGAGAGAACAAAAAAAAAAAAACTCAGTTCAAGGCGAATCAATGAAGCAAAAACATTATTACATGGAAATGGAGGAAGCAAGAGGCGTGATTCTCATTAAAGGATGGAAAGTACAGAGGGAGCCCACCCCGCTATTCAGAGGTCACTCTAAGTACATTCACACCGTCTCCTTATTCAACAGAAAAGGGACTATTAAATGTGAAACCATCACACCGGCTCCACTCCATTAATAATAATAAAAAAAAAAAAGCTCTCGTCTTGATGCTCAGCAATTACAAAACTTCAGGCTCGACTGGAGCAAATAATCAGCCCGACTCTACTGGCGAGTTAGTGGCGGAAAGGAACCGTGCGAATAAATAAGATTCACATATTTATTAATCAAAGATTGGATTGTATACAAAGGGGAAATGACCTCTGGATCCGGAGGGACACCTTCAACTGAACCTGTTCTTTGCCCCTTTCAAAGCACATTAACAGGTTTCTTAAAGTGACTCCATCAGAAAAGGAAGACATTGCTGCAGGTATAGAGTGTAGGGACTAAGGATGAGACCCCCGCACAGCCCTGGTGAGACTCCACACAGCCCACTTGAGACCATGCACAGCCTCCTGAAACCCTGCACAGCCCTGGCGAGATGGCGCACAGCCCCGTTGAGACCCCACACAGCCTCCTGAGACCCTGCACAGCCCTTCTGAGACCCCGCACAACCCTCCCGAGATCCACAACAGCCCGTCTGAGACCCTACATTGTCCTCCTGTGATCCTCCACAGCCCACCTAAGATCCTTCATAGCCCTCCTGTGATCTTCCACAGCCCACCTGAGACCCTGCACAGCCCTCCTGTGATCTTCCACAGCCCACCTGAGATCCTTCATAGCCCTCCTGTGATCTTCCACAGCCCACCTGAGACCCTGCACAGCCCTCCTGAGATCCTCCAAGTATATAGCTTATTATTATTCTGCATTGCTGTATAATGTATTGCTGGGATTTAGAGTCCTCTATAGCTGTTTGTATTATTCTACCTTGCTGTATAATGCATCACTGGGCTTTGTAGTCCTCCTACAGCTTGAAGTCAGTAACAGAACTGCCATGCATAACATATGACATGACATATGTATGTAATCACTGGGTGTCTGTGCTTCTCTATTTAATGGAGTCAGGTCATGGCTGGAAGGAGGGGCTGGCAGGATGCTGTATATAGCTTTCTGAAAACTTCTCAGCACCCTTCCTCAGTAGTCCTCTTAAGAGCCCTCAGCCCTATTGCAGGCAGTGGTCTGGCTCTTGGAAGGAGTTATGCAAATATCAAAATGCCTTGATGGGTGGGCATTAGTCTGGAGGAGTGGGCGTTCCTAGGCAAACTGTATGTGCATGCTCTGACCCACCTGAGGTAATACCCCACATGTTATGCTGAAATTCAATGAATGAAAGGGCGGCCCAGGAACAGTCAGGCTGGGGATATAAAGAGCTAGACAATGCTGGACGTCCTCCAGCCAGGAAATGAGGCGGGTTCTATCTGACTTGCTGCAGCTTCTAATGCACATTCTGAGAAGCTCGCAGTGTGCAGTGACATCAGAGGAAGCCATTTCAGTCCAGGAGAGGAGCCGGTACAACTGTGCAAGACTGAAGGGAAGGCCGGAGTTCATCTTTGTCTTCCTATTGCTGAAAACGCTAGTTGCCGGATCATCTCTGACTTTTTTAGCCACTGGCCAAGAACAAGCATGGAGCCAGCGACATCAGAGCTCCCGGTTTCTCATCCGCCATTGCATTCTGCAGGAAAGCAGATCCGCTGTGCCGACTCCGGGAGGCCCCAGATACAGCGTGACAGAGGCTTGCGCAATAAGCTTATCCTGGCCGCAGGTGCAGCTTAACTTTCTGTCACTTTAAACTTTACACATTGTATCAAACTTCCGTTTCTAAAGACAAGACTTTGCCGCCGGTCTGATTAATTCCCGCGGTGTCGCTCGGGGCCAGAAGTGTCCTCGGCTGATCACAACCGGATTATGAAGAAGAGGCAGAACAGAGGGGCACCCAGATCTCTCCCCGGCTAACTTTCCTTAATTACTCCCATGCCATTTCCCGGCAGCTCTAATGATACTTAGTGGCGTCGCTTCACCGTCGGCTATAGATGTCTGTAAATAGAGAGTCGAATCCTTATTCATGGAACGTGAAATGTGCAGAAATACGTCCGGAGATAACCCGATAGAATAGGCTTTCACTCTACAATGTTCTTCTTTTTATTGCATCTTTTATATCATTGATAGTAAAGTCAAAATGTTTTTATGTTATTTGAAATGCTGATTAAATCACTTGCAATGAATGCTGATCCTTTAGGCCTCATTCACACGAGAAACGGTTGGCACGTACAGCTCCATGCTGCGTGCACGGCCGTATAGAGCAGCTCCCGGGAAGGACAGGTGCTGGGTGTGATTAGTACGCAGCCCCCGTCCTTCTCTATGGGACTACACGGGCCGTACGCCGCCATATGCTAACCCTCCTGCACGTCCGTGCAGGTGTCTGTAATCGTACGCTGACAGGATGGATCCTGTCTGCGTCCGAGCCGCGACACCCACATCTGTACGGACGTGCAGGGCGGGTGAGCGTGGGGCGGCGTACGGCCGCATAGTCCCATAGAGAAGGACGGGGGCTGCGTACTAATCACACGCAGCACCTGTCCTTCCCGGGAGCTGCCCTATACGGCCGTGCACGCAGCATGGAGCTGTACGTGTTCTCGTGTGAGTGAGGCCTTAAAAGTTTCAGTTTTGTGCAGAATCAGCTGAGAACTGGCCCTGATCTCCTTGACTCCTTTCCATTGTAGGGTCCTATGGAGCCACCCTTGTGTGTGCTAGTAAGTTGTGTCTCCATAACAAGACCAGTCACTCTGCTGCTTCCTCCTTCCTCCCTTCTCCAAGTTAGTAGATGGACGGCTGCTGGAGACTGCTCTGTCTCTTGTGATCTTGCACTAGACATGAAGTTCTGGGAAGTGGAGCTGAGAGAGTTGGAGCTGTTTGGAAACATGATGACTGTTAGTACTTGGGGAAAAATAGAAGAAATACTTTGCTGGGCCATGTATATTTGTCTGATGTGGATTCATTATTGGAAAAAAAAAGTTTGACAGTTTAATACTACTTTAGCGAATGTGTGCATTGATTGTGCCGGGCAAACAACGCGTACACACGGGTCCCTTTGTGGGTATGTTAACGCACATTGTCACGCCTGCTGACGTGCGGCACCACAACCTGATATGTATATGAACCTGGGCTTCTTGTGTGTTGCCGTACCTTTAACCACTTGAGTACCACCCTGTATACACCCCTTCATTACCCGGCCATTGCTGTGATAGTCTGACTGACAATTATTCCGTCACACAACACTGTGCCAAAAAGAATTTTATATCATTTTGTTTAGGCAGAGAGAGCTTTCTTTGGGTGATATTTAAAGGGCTTTTCCCCATAGTTCTCCTTAGGGTAACGGGAGGACACAGACTAGCGTCCTCCCGTCACCCTAAGCTCAGTATAGGAAACAAGACACCCCTCGATATATAGTAGTTACACCTTTTCTATAAAATCTTATTTAAAAACGTATAGTTTTTAAAAACTTACAGTTTATAAACTTTTTTTATATATATTTATAAATATATTTATTACCCTGTTTGGGGAATCCGTCCAAACATCTCGAAATAGCAACTTTTTAACAGAGGATGCTGATGTGCTGTACTCCTTCAGACTTCCGCTGCTAGAGATTTTATACTTCATCACCATTTGTATGCTTTTAACCACCGACTTTCCTGTAAGTACATTTTTATTTGCGTGTTGTACAAATAAATTACACTTATACACTATGGAGGCGCTCTGTCTTGTCCCTTGTTTCCTAGATCGATGGTCTTTTTGACCAGTGAGAGCTGCCTTTTGAGTGTTTAAGCCAACTTCACAAACAGCCCATCTTGCAACCAGAGGCGCCGGTATTGGTTTTTTCGTAAGCTCAGTATACCGGGAGCTACAGCTCGTGGTATACTGAGACGCCGCAGTATAACACAAGCTACCGCTCGCGGTATACTGACGCCGCAGCTGAAGCGGATCCCGACAATTATGTCGGGATCCGCCCAGCTCCGTGAGTGACAGCTGGCTCTGCCTATCTAGAGGCAGAGCCAGCTGTACCCGCCCCCTCCCCAGTCCATAAAAGCACTCCCCTCATAGTTCTCCTTTAATATCTGCTGGGATTTTAATGTTGTACTATAGAAAGGAAAAACTGCTAAATTTAAAAAAAAAATCTATTTCCCCTACTTTCTGAAGACAGTACAAACACCCCCAAAATGATGCCTATTTGGAAAGTAGACACCCCAAGGTGATCTCATCTTTTGGCCACAATTTTTTGGGGGAATGAAAAAACATGGCGGTATTGAGGGCATTAAAACACAGAGCTTGGAAATAGGGAACTGGATGCAGCAAATCAGAAGGATCAGGAGGCGAAGGGGTTAATGTACGGATCACATCCAGTGACAGGATAGAGATGAAGGGGTCGATGTGCAGGATAAGGGAGATAAAGGGTTAACATACAGGTCACAATACAGGGGCAGCCTAGGTTAGGATCCGTGAGTCATCACCTCTATTACAGTGAGGACGCCGAGAGACATTCCACCGACAGAGCGGAGGGAAAGAGAGGCTGCTGGGATTGATCTTGCATCCAGGCGGGTGCTGAAATTTGGGTGAATATGTCCTTTGTATGTCCATAGTTCTCTTAAGGGTCACTAGGCGGCTGCCTTGTTTGCCTAATGGCAGCACCGGCCCTGTATATTCCCCACATACAGCACAGAGAGCTGAGGAGGGCATGCAGGAACAATGGAAATTAGGAAAGTCTGAAATATTTCTAGAAACAGAAGAGAAAAAATAGGAAATTAGGATAATTTCATCTTACATCAAACTGATTAATAAATAAAGCTTCTCGATGGTTACAGACCATCATCAAGTGCTTCCTTATTGCAAAGTGATGGCCACAGCCATTATCTGTGCACTGATACTTGCTCTATATCACTACAGCCCGGAGCTATGAAGAATAGGATGTGCTTCTCTTTATCTGCATCTGAGGAACAATTGTGCAGGCGAGATAATATGGATTACGACCCAGCACAGCGAATCTCTGCCGCCATCTTTTTTTCCGCTGTGCGTATAACTCTCGGAGAACATGATGCCTCGAGGTGTGTTTCTCATACCACAATGTAACACCACCGAGGTCCATGCTGAGTTTCCACAACACAAATAATGGAGCCGTCCCGATGGCGAATATTGGAGATGGGTATCATTTTCAATCCTGAAAAGCGAGGAGACGGGTCTGTGAAACGCGTGTGACGTTTTGGCAGAATGACTTTTCTCGGAATAAAAGATGAATTCTGAAACTGATTCTCCAAATTGCTCAACATTACAGTTGGGACATCAAGACATCTAAATCAATGTACTGTGAGTGTAGCGATCGTCTCCTTCTTGACGTATGGTCCTGAAGGCTAGGATTACAGAAAAGGGCAAGTGGGAGTACGGCGTGTCCTTTCCAGAGAAAATGACTGAAATTTAAAGTAAATTGTCCACATTTGAAGGCACCTGTCTGACAGTCTAAATAAGTCCCAGATTCAGCTGCTATGTGATGCACAAGCCTCATAATGAATTACAAATCTCCCTTTACCTTCCCTGTCTGAGCCAAATCCTTCAATATTTTTTTTCAAATAAAGTTTTTTATTGGTTTACAAATATAGAAGACATCTTCACATACACCGAGTGGCCAGATTATTATGACCACCTGACCTTTGTAGGCAAATTAGCTATAATTATGCGCTGAAGTTGCTAGAGGACCAGACCATTATAAATAGGGAAGCGGGTTGTTTACCACGACAGTAGAAGTGATTTGTTTCTGAAGATACGGGGAAACAACGCGATTTAACAGCCTTTGAACGTGGGATGATTGTTGCCGCTCGGAGCCATGGTGCGAGTATCAGCAAAACAGCAGAATTTGTTAAATGTTCAAGAGCAGCTGTTGTTAAAGTGTTTAAAGACCGGACCGGCAGCCGAAAATCTGGGTCTGAACGTGCGAATTGTGGCCGTCAGCGACTAGTCAATGTTAGGGCAGAACGGGGGAGGGGCAAGACTGGTACAAGACAACAGAAGGGCAACAGTGCCGTGTCAGATTCCTCGCATCACCTTTCATCATCTCGTGGAGTCACGAGGCGGCCCAACTAACTCATCTCGTGGAGTCATCTCGTGGCCCAACGAAGTACTGATGGGGTGGTCATAATAATCTGGCCACTCAGTGTATATTTATACATTTGGTGTCATTTCCGAAGGTACCAAACTGTACCTTCGGCTCAGAAGAAAAAGCGGTAGTGCCGCTCAGCTATAGATATCATAGTAGTACAATAGGTTGACAACTACAGGTGATACATGTACGTTATTGACGGGTAGAATAGTGTTTACATTTCAGGTATACATTCCAACAGCGGGGCTCTGGCGTTCAGCATACATCTACTATGGTGAGTGTGGAGAAGGCTCCACCATTATTCGCTATGATCGTGCTCGATAAATGGAGCTCAAGGCTCTACTCCCAAAGGTGCTAGTAGCGCCCCAGCGTGTAGAGAGATGGCATGCACTCTGATTGGAATGTACCCAGTGGTTGCCCCCATTATGGGTATCCGAGCGTGTCAAACTGCGACACCCGACATGACTAACTGACAAAACAACAGGGAGGGAGGGGGACAATGGAAGACAAAGGGAAGATAGGCGGGAGGGGAAAAGGATGAATGAGAGAGGTTTTTGGGTTGCACGTAGGTGTGATATGTGTATTATAGGGTATTGAAGGTCAATTATATAACACAGGGTCGGCGCGAGGTAGGCGAGGTGAAGTACTTATCAATCCAGGGAGACCAAGTATTTTCAAATTTGCTCATATGGTCATTGAGTTGAGCTGTTCTTTTTTCCTGTGACATAACCCAGTTGATGTGGTTAGTTACACTGTGGATACTGAGCAAATCCTTCAATATTTATGTCTCACACGCTCCCTCTTCACAGACACAGCAACTCACAGTGGGAGAGTTTCACTAGCAGAGGCAGGGGTTCCAAGCCAGAAACCAGTGGGCGGCACTGGGTCCCAGATAGCAAGCCATTGAGCTGCAAGTTTGAAAATGACTTGCTAAACTATTGCTAGAGTTGCCGAGCTTCACGACTTTGTTGCACAATTACAGCAAGTCTGCATTGCAAGTCTCCGGATCCACGTGCTTTACAAAAGTGCCGTACACTCGCAGAGCTCTTGCTAAGACCTGCAGGACTCTTGCTGTAGACTTGCCAAGCAAATTTGCTACACATTCAAAAAGTGTCGCCTAGAACTTGTGCTGCGAGTGTTCTGCAAGTCTACAACTTGCCAGGAATGTGTGCAGCAAGTCAGAAATAATTACAATTTAACCCTGACACAAGTTTGTGGCAAGTTATTCTTGTTATCTGGTGTGTGGTCAGGTGCTGATTGACAAGCTAAAGGCTTGTTAATCAACAGTGAAAAAATGCAGATAACCACACCCGCATGCAACATCTTCTCCTCCCACTGTAGTGCAAGCGGTCACAGCCTATATAAGAGGGGAAACTATGCTTTGCATTCAGGAGTGCAGCATGGTTGCATGAAACTGCAGCATGGTCACAGGAAACTGCAATAGATAGGCTTCACTGGCAGGATCAACAGGCATTTGTGGATTTTTGCGGATGCACTTATAATTCAGTGGTGAAGCACCGGTTTTTGTCTTTTTTTGGGGGGCAGGGAGGCCATAATTCCACCTCAACCTCAAGCTAGGACCAAGTCTGATAGGATTACATTGTTTTTCACAAGAATGTCTAGAAAGCAGTACAAAGATGAGGCAGTGTGGAGCAGCAGAAGCACTGAAGTTGTTCAAGCAAGTGTTTCAGGAGCCCAGCTCTGCACCTCTCCCCTTTGAGAGCCCCTGCTCTGTGTCACTGCCCAGAGGTGGGAATAGGAGCAGCTGAGCTGCTAAGTCCATGCTGGGATGGGGAGAATGGGGAGCTGAACCTCTGAGTCAGTGCTAAGGGTGGGAGCTGAGATGTTGAGTCACTGCTGAGAAGTGGGAGTCACATTGAAGCTTCAATGTGACAATATGCGTCAATAAAGGACGAACATTTGACCACATCGTTTGGAGCGCTGGTGACATTTTGTTCTGTATGATGCCTGTGGTGCCATCTGCAGTCACTTCAGCAACCACCTTCAGGGGTTTTTTTCAGTAGGGAGTGCCGCAGGACTTCCTAAGGACTTTATTGTCTACATAGGCACACCCGACATCTACGTTTGTATGTGCATGTATGTGGGAGAAGGGGCTGTTTTTTTTTAGGACCGAGGGACACTCACATAATAATTTGTGAGTGCCACTCAGTCCTGGAGTACTGTGAGTCCAGTCTACAGGAAAACAGGGCGATGTCAGAGCATATTGAAAACCAGACAAGCATAAGGTGCTAGTTAAAAATATTGTATTAACCACTTTCCTGAATGGACGGACAGAGCCTTAAAGGAGCGAGAGGGCGTCCTGCCCCCCCCCCGCTCAACGCGCACACGGGTGGGGAAACTGTTAGCAATGTAAACAGCCAGCGATGGCTGTTTACATTCAAGCGATCAGGCGTCATAGAGACGCCCGATCGCTTGCAGTTGCTGCGGGTGTGCGCTGCCCCCGCCCCCACATACACACGCAAACATGCGCCGGGTGTGCCTATGTGCGAAAACGATGATTGTGCCCATTACGCCGCACATGTTACATATCGCCGCGTACGTCGAAATGAGAGCAATAATTTTAAGGCCATTAATTACTGATAACACTAAACTGATGAGTGGCAAAAAGTGTATAAATCGTCGCCTATGACCAATTTTGGGTGTGGTCATTTTCTGCAATTTTGAGGCTTGACATGTTTGGTGTCCATTTACCCGGCGTGACCCCGTCTTTTATATTTTACCAAAAAATTGGGGTTATAATAAATGTTTCATAACATTTCATAGGGAAACATGTTTTTTTCAAAATTTAGGGTACTATTTTTGTTATATAGTAAAAAATAAAACCCCCAGAGGTGATTAAATACCACCAAAAGAAAGCTCTATCTGTACCTAAAAAATGGTACAAAATTTGTTTCAGTACAGCGTTGCATGACGGATTAGATGTCAATCAAAGTACTGCAGTGCTGAACACTGAAAAACGTCCAGGCCAGGAAGGGGGTTTAACACCGCGGACTTCAAGTGGTTAAGAAAAGCGTCCACAGGAGCAAGCAAAAATCATAAACAGGAAGAAGCCAAACTCAGGAGCCGGAGTGGGTAGCCGTACAAGCCAGCTCAGGAACACGGAGATCAGCGTTGTCCGGAACAAGGCAGGAGCAGGAACCAGAGAAGAACGTCAGCCAGGGTCGGGTGATACACGGAATCAGGATACTTAGAGCAGCAGGAATGCACTAGCAGGAAGACCACACAAAGGCAAGGTCAGACTATATATAATGAGTGGGATGACATCATCACTCAGAGACCGGAAACTCCCATCTGGCTCTCTCAGATGATGCTCTCCTGTTGGGCCATAAGAGGAAGCCTGGGAGCAACATTACCCAGTCTGCTCAGACAAAGGAGGAATCACAAGTGGGTGGAATGGTAGCCAGGCCAAAATGCTGCAAACCAGTTAAGTCAGGGTGGAACGCTGGCAGGCTTACAGGAAATGGGCAGAATGCCACGTATGTCATACTGCCCCAAGAGGATGACTTCACAAACAAGATGGCAGCACCTAAGTCACCAATCTCACTTCACTAAGTCGCTGCTGGAAGGGGGAGCTGAGTGAAAGTAAAACTTCAGTTTGAAACTTTGAGGATGAATTACTCCACAGCTGCTGTAGCTACAGAGGCCAGTGAAGGTTTGTTTCAAAGCGTATTTATGGCTTGTTCATAATATGCAAAAATGTGAATGTCCATAGCCTGGCCACAGTTCTACTTTTAAGCAGAACAGATGGACTCCGACTAGTTCTTACGGATTACCTCACTTAGCTTTTTGCTCTTTGCCTTACTGAATAAGCCATCAATGCTGAAATCTCTTTCAGCTTTCTTTTTTCCTTTGAATCCAGCCAATGTCCTAGTTTTTTTTTTATCTACATCACAAGTATCTGCTACCATCTGTATATGTGACTCTCTCTTATTTGATGGATGGAGGTACCGTCTGTTAATCAATCAGAACTGAACACTTTGGCCATAAATCTAGTCATCTCCAACGGTTTAGTAATTAAGCGCTGACTGCACGATCTATATCTCCGCTGATCGTAACTGACGATGTGCTAATGTGTGGATTTTCTCCTGCAGACAGCACTGTGTGCTTGTATTAGACGTGGCAGAGCTCTAATAAGCTCAGGCGGATGACAGATGAGGTATGCACACCAAAAAATATTTCAGGAGCCACTTACAATGGAATCATTTTCTTTTTTTTTCACTTCAGCAGAGTTACGTTTTACATTGACTTCAGTGCAGAAGCACATTCAGTTTCTGGGTGAATTTGAAGGATGTGCAGCCAGGCTTTCAGATGATCCCCCAACAGGATGGTTGGAAGAAACGTTACAAGCAGCACTTAAAGTGACATTAAACCCTCAGATTTTTTAACATAAACCAATACTGTAATGTGTGACTTACTGTAATCCATGGTAGTTTCCCTTCTCTTTGCTGCTCTTCCTTTTAAATCCTCATGTCTTCTCATGCTTGGGGAGAACTTCCCTTTGCAGCTGACTGCCTCTTCCTGTAGTGCTGGCTCAGGTTGCAAACCTACACACAGACACCATGTATCCATTTCAGAGACAAGGCAGTCTGCTGCAAAACAGAAGTTCTGCCCAGCATGAGAACAGATACAGATTTAAAAGGAAGAGCAGCAAAGAAAAGGGAAACAACCATGGATTACAGTAAGGCGCACATTACAGTATTGTTTTATGTTACAAAATCTGAGGGTTTAATGTCACTTTAAGGCAACACAAATTAATGCAAAGGCTTAAGCACTGGTGTGTTTCAAACCTTTGTGCTTAATATACCCTTCCAACCAGGGACCTGGGACACCCAGTGGCTCCTTTGCATTGGTGGTCAATACAAAGTGCATCCTTTGGTGGTTATAAGCATGTTAGTGGCAAGTATCCACTATAATTGGTGTCCTTTTGCACTTAATACATTGTTCCAATCATGGCTTAATACATTGTTCCAATCATGAAGAGGTGTCCCAGGTGTAACATTAGTGGTCAGTGGTGAGCTAAATTTTTTGATGGTGGTCAGTGATGAATGTTACGTTTATCTGGTGGTCAATGGTAAGTGCCCTCCAATGTTAATGGTCTGTGATCGGTGTCCCTTTTTTCTGATGGCCGGTGGTAAGTGGCCCTTAATGTTGATGGTCAGAGATGAGTGTTCCCTTTTTCTGATGGTCAGTGGTAAGTGCCTGCTAATGTTGAGGGTCACTGATGAGTGTTCCCTTTTTCTGTTAGTCGGTGGTAAGTACCCCCCTGATGTTGATGATCAGTGATGATTGTCCCTTTTTTCTGGTGGTTGGTGGTAAGTGCCCCCTAATGCTGTTGATCAGTGAAGAGTGTCCTCTTTTATATGTGGTCAGTGGTGAGTTCCTCTTCCATTGGTGGTTCATGGACGGTTACTCCTTTCATAGGTGGTCCGTTGTCCATTGTTGTTCATTGGTGAAAGAGGAAATGATCGACTAGTCCTGCTTTGCCTCTGATGAGTAATGTTGGCCTCAGTACTATGCCGGCATACTAAGATGGAAAATAACTCTACCTGGGGCTGCCTGTGTAGCTGGATGCCGCTAGACCCAGGGAACTGGGCATTAGACCAGTGGCGTAACAACCGGGGGTGCGGGGGGGTCACTTGCCCCGGGCGCAGGACTGAGGGGGGGCGCCGTCACGACCCCCGCTAAACGAAGCCCCGTTCTCTCTCTCTCTGCCACATTAACCCGGCTGTCATCGGGCGGCCGCTCGCTCCTCCGAGGCCACTGCGAGCGGCCCTCTACAGTGCCTGATTGGAGGGCGAAGCCCGGATCGCATAGCGGCGATAGCATAGCGGCGATCCGGGCTGGCGGGATCAGGCAGAGGCGGGTCCCCAATCAGTGGCCTCGGAAGAGCGAGCTGCCGCCCGATGACAGAGCCGGGTGATCGTGAGAGAGGGAGCCACTGAGAAGCGAGCAGCCACCTGATCATGCGGGCGGGCTGGCCGGCCGGG
>NW_017306427.1:1027303-1038282 GCF_000935625.1 Nanorana parkeri
AAAGTTTTATTTTATGTTCTATTCTTAGTTCTATAATGTCATTGTAGTACTTTCAGGTGGAATACAGCTTCATTTCATATCAGCTAGGGAACTACAAGTCCCAGCATGCCCTCATTGCCCCTGTACAACAACCAGATATTGCCGTTCCCTGGGTGATGTGTGTGTGTGTGGGGGGGTGTAACCGGGCGCCCATAACTCTGGTTACGCCACTGCATTAGACCCAGGGCACATGCTACATTTGCCTAGGTATAGCAATGCTTGTGAGTTTAACTTAAACATAGATAGATGCTAGATAGGATTAAGCTTCTGTACCGGTACATTTTTTTCTTTGAGTAGGTTTAAGGACAGTTCACAAGGAAGTCAGACACCAAACAACATATAGACAAAGACCCAGGGCACATGCTACATTTGCCTAGGTATAGCAATGCTTGTGAGTTTAACTTAAACATAGATAGATGCTAGATAGGATTAAGCTTCTGTACCGGTACATTTTTTTCTTTGAGTAGGTTTAAGGACAGTTCACAAGGAAGTCAGACACCAAACAACATATAGACAAAAACAAGAACAGCAGCTACCAGGAGGTCACAAAGTCAACAACAAAAAGTGTTTTCAACATAAATCAAATCTAATCCATGGTGACAGACATATAATGATATTAGAACAGCAGGAAGACAGGAGCTTAAACGTGCAAGCTGGTCACTGGAGGCTTTCACATGTAATAATGACCTTGCCGTGCTGCAAGAAAGCCATGTTCCTGGGCACACTGTAAGCTGTGTCTGTCACATTTGAGGTGATCAATAAGGTTTAATCAACAGGTTACTGCAGACACCTAACTACTGGTCAGAGAGGATATGGCAGACAGCCTGATGTCTGATTAACCTCTTCAGCTCCCAGTCTGAGCCTGTTTATTCGGCAATAACTTTTTCATTACATACAATGACACTAAACTCAGAAGTTAAATATTAAAAATACATTCAGGTACCTTAACTATGAACAACAATGTATCTTATTTGTGTATCACTCGGCTGTAGATCCTCCAATCATCTCTGAATTGATGCTGATACTGTCCTTCCTTCTGGAGGGGGGCTACTTTTGTACTACAATCTCATGTTTAGTTTATTAAAATGTATTTAGATTATAGTCCATCCCAGGAGCGAGCTTGGATCGCTGACTACTTTACAACACACACAGGGATCATGGGGAACAGACGTAGCCCCCCTCCAGAAGGAAGGACAGTGTCAGCACCAATTCAGAGATGATTGGAGGATCTACAGACGAGTGATACACAAATAAGATACATAGGGGTCAATTCACAAAGCTTATTTTCTTCATTTCGGCCGTTATTTCATTGATATCGCTTGTTATATAGTTGCTGTTTAGAGGGAGTCAATTCACAAAACTCAATAACGCTTCCTTTTTTTAAGAAGTGCTAAATTAACTATCCAGACGTTATTTTAACTATTCAGACGTTATTTTAACAACAGGAGTGATAAAATATGCTTGAAATGCAATTCACAAAAGGAAAAGGTCCTTTTATCACTCGTTATTGAGACGTAGATTTATCACCTCCTTCAGGGTGGCGTTATGACAGATTTCAGGCGTTATCTGATGCTTGTTGCACTGAGATGACATGAGGTATATAAAATGGAACCTTTTTTTCTTCATTTTCACATGGTTTAATGCTTTTGCGTACAGAAGAAGATGGCATGTAGTTGTCATTTCTACAGTTTTTATCCTTCTACAAATGTAGATGATTTTTTACAGTTTGAGGTTAGTGGCAAATCTCACATGACATGAAAAATCAAATGTCCCTGGACACACTTCAGTGGGGGTTGTAGAGCAAGTGGATTGTTCCATGCAACATATTTAATATCAAGACAGGCTTTATAGGTGGTAAGGAGAATTGATTGCTCTCCCTACACTGCCTGATTGTCAACAGATGTAGATCTAAATAAATCTAATGTTTCATATATTCATACTCATAACGCTGAGCTTTGTGAATTGACCCCATTGTTGTTCAGAGTTAAAGGAGAACTATGAGATGAGTGATTTCCACTCACCTCATAGTTCTAGCCGACCTGTGACAATGAGACTGTCACAGGTCGGCTCCGTAGATCGGGAGGTAATTGGGAGGTTAATAGTTAAGGTTCTTAGAATACATTTTTAATATTTAATTCCAAAGTTAAGTGCCACTGTTAGCTTGCAAAGTAATACATTTTGTTTTTATTTAGGACAAACATGGCTATTTTTTGGTGATACTGTCTTGCAAAAATGGTATTCGTATACACTGGCTTTAGTATTTTCAAGTATTCAGACAACGAAGACAGAACATCTGATACACCTGTTTTCAGAAATCTCCTAAAGCCAGAGGACCAGCATGACACTTGCTACTAGTATTTTCAGAAGGAAGTCAGCAATGCAGTCTTTATATATTTCCACCTTGATAAGCTTCCTGTAATGGCAATTCTCCCAAAAAATCAGACAAAAGGAAATGGTAATGGGTATTCCAGGTTTAAGAAGTGTATGATGTCCCTCTATAGAAGACGCATATCGCAAGATACTTCTCACATGAGAGGAAATTAGCAATGGTTTGCATTGTAATTGGGTTCCAGAAAGGAGGAAAAATAACACATTCATCTTATTCATTATCTTCAGGAACTATGCAACACCGACTTGCGATTTTGTAATGTAATTTTAAATTGCTGCTAATTGAATGAGAGCGGCTTTCATCTCCCTCCCCTGTATTTATACTGTCAGTGAAACAAAAGAATTTCATACACTTATTAATTATGTTGCTAGTAGGTTATTATATTCTTTTAAACAATTGAAAAAGAACCAAAACGTGCAAATTATTTTCTGCTGCAATGCATCAAGCAGTGTTTTTTTCTCCAGGCAGTAATGGTGCCCTGGACATTTAAGTTGCATGTGATTGCAATGTGACCACAGGTATTTCCTTTTGAAAGCCTATCTGGATTATCTTAGTGGGAATGGCAACAATAGAGAGAGAAAGAGAGAGAGAAAGAGAGTTCAGGTGTTTTCAGTGAAGGGTTCTGTTGATACTATAGCATACGGAATCAATGTGGACAATTGTGTTCTTCCAACCTTGTGGTAACAGTTTAAGGCCCTTCTCTGTTCCACCATGACTGTCCCCTGTGTACAAAGCCAGTGCCATAAAAACATGGTGTGACCGGTTTGGCATAGAGGAACTCGAGTGTCCTGCACAGAGCCCTGGACCTCAACCCTACTGAACTCCTTTGGGATGAATTAGAACCTTGATTGTGAGCCCGGTCATCTCATCCAATATCAGTACCTGACCTCACAAATGGTCTTTGTCCTCTGCACACAAATTTCCAAAGACATCTTCGATGGAGCCACAATGCACTATATAATAGACCTGTGTTGCAATGCAATGCACACTACCGTATGTTGTGGTGCGCTGATTTGAGAAAGGAAAAGGTCAGGTCCAATTTTTTTTGTGTGCTAGAGTGTATTGGCAGCACATTCAAAATTGTGAGGCTGCCTTAATACATGCTAATGTGCCACAAAAACTCCACTGCTCCAAATCTTTCTTCCCTCCATTGTGCACAAGCCTTGGGTCTAAATCTGAGTCTAAATCACCAGGGGCATTCCGGGCCGGATAGTCATTGTCATCTTGGTGATACCTGCCGGCGGCCATCTTGGTGATGGATGCTGGCAGAGAGAGGAGGGGAACGTTCACCAAGGTATGCCAACCTGGGAACTACGGACCAGTCAGTCTAACATCGATAGCATGCAAACTGTTTGAAGGAATGATAAAGGACTATTTGGTGGATTTTGTTGGTGACACAGGTATAATAAGTGATAATCAGCATGGATTTATGAAGGACCATTCTTGTCAGACCAAACTACTAACATTCTACGAAGAGGTGAATAGAGATCTGAATAGAGGAAAACCAGTGGCTGTGGTGTACCTGGATTTTGCAAAAGCATTTGATACGGTACCTCATAAACGCTTAGTACACAAGCTGAGATCTATGGGCATAGGTGACATGGTCTGTACATGGATAGAGAACTGGCTACAGGAACGTGTCCAGAGAGTATCGATAAATGGCTCTTTTTCACAATGGGCTACAGTATGGCCTCATTCACACTGCCGCACGTATGCGCGCGTATACGCGCGTACGTGCGTATACGCGCGTACGTGCGTATTGTACCATATGCAACCTATGCAAATAAATGGCTCCATACACACAGCCGCGTATAGAGCCGTATATTTGCGTAGCATATATATGCGCGAAAACAGAATGGAAAAGAGATGCGTCCGGGCAGCGTATTTCTGCGTATTTACGCGCATATACGCGTCTATACGCACCTATACGCGCGTACATGCGTACAGCACATAAAAAATTCCATTACGAGTGATGCATTCTGGGAGTGCATATAGTGCACGCATATACGCATATATGCTCGTATATACGCGCGTATACGCAATATACAATTTTGCTTGTGTTGTGTGTGAATGAGGCCTAATGAGTGGTGTCCCCCAGGGTTCTGTGCTGGGCCCCAGGGTTCTGTGCTAGGCCCAATACTGTTTAACCTGTTTATCAATGATATCAGGGAAGGTGTTAATAGGGGGTCATAGACATGGGATTAGACATAAGAACATTACAGGAGGACCTGGTTAAAATAGCGGAGTGGGCAACTATGTAGCAGATGAGGTTTAATGTTGGATAATGTAAACTAATGCATTTTGGGGTTAAAAACAGGCAAGAGGAGTACACATTAATGGGAACTCCACTAGGGAAGTCAGAAATGGAAAAAGATTTGGGAGTCATAGCAGACCACAGATTGAATAATAGCTTGCAATGCCAGGCTGCGGCAAACAAAGTGAGCAGAGTACTTGCATTAGTCTTGTATTAAAAAGGGAATGCACTGTAGAGATAAAGCAGTCATTTTGATGTCACCCAGGTGCGGGACGTTCCCCCCGCACCCACCTAGTGACGCCACTGTAAATCCCAACAATAGTCACTACTTTTTTTTTTTAAGTTTTCTGTTTTGCTGTCTTGTTTTCTTTTTTCTGTGAAAAAAAATGTAACCTTCAGAACCAGTTAAAGCTCAGTGCACCCTCAACAGCTACTAAAAACCTCCTTATTTTCACCATCTCTGTTGACTGCAATGCATTTGATTTCACCAATATGGCAGACTTTTAGAAAAAAACCTCGATTTTCATCAAACTTTTAGGAAATGGACATTTTGCTTATGCAAACTTTGCAATTGCAGAAGTAAATCAACAAGGGTTCCGGATTCAATTGGTTTACCTGGCAGAGCAAGTTCATGAGCTGCTGTGAACATCCAATCGATGGAGATCGGTCCGTTTCACTGCAGACTAATTTGTTCATCCCTAAATATATTAATATTATTGATCATTGAGTTGCTTTATTGCCCTAATCTTGCTTAAATCTTGCTCCGTGACCTGTATTTTATGGTCATTTGACCCATGAATATGCTTTTGACAAGGTGGTCTGAAGCTCCGTGGATGAACAGGTGGCTCTTTACGTCTTTGTTACTTACACCTTTGCGAACATCAGTCCTGGCTCCCGGCCAGTGCAATTATAACATGTCACGTCCAGATGCCATGCTTCCCAATGCTAATGGCTTTTCCCCGCTTTAATGGAGGAAATCGGTGGTGGTATTATCAGCTCAGAACTGATTAATGGATTCCGTTTCAAGGGCCAGATAATAGAGAGGCAATTAGGAAGGGGGGAAAAAAAATGCCGTGATATATGGCTTTCTCTGAAAATCAGACCTCTGCAGTTGTGTAACATCCGGCAAGCAATCAAAAGAGATGTTTCAGATCTGAGTATACAAACGTTATTGGCAGGAGAGCTCCGGACTAATGGGAACATGGGGTATTCAGCCAAATTCAGTTGAAACTGCAAGTACCGGTTTGCAGAAATGGACTCAAACCGCCGACATCACATAGCATGAGAGGCATGTTCTTTAAAGTGTATGTGAACTAGACATGTGCGATTCGTTTCGTTCCGAATCGAAATTCGGACGAATTTTCGGAAATTCGGACCTTCGGATGTATCAGAATTCCGAATTACACATATAACGAATGCAAACGAATCCGAATTTCCGTTTCCGAAATTCGGTAGCGGTAGTTCGTTCGAACGTTCGTTTTCGTTTCTTATTCGTTTCGTTCGTTGAAGAAAAACATTTTCCCCCTCAAAAGTCACTTTGCTGCAAACGAACGAACGAATGAACGAAACGAATAAGAAACGAAAACGAAACGAACGTTCGAACGAACTACCGCTACCGACTTTCGTCCGAATCCGAATTCCGAATCCGAATTGACTTTCACACCCGAATCCCAAAAAACGAAATAACACAAATCCGAATTTAAAACAAAACGAAACTAAACACATTTTTTGGCAGTGCAACTGTCTAATGTGAACCTCCAAAATCACATTTCAGGACTACTTTGCAATGTTCCCTATTAAGCCCATTGCAATTACAGAAATATGGCCAGGACCTTTAATATCTGATGATCCTGCCAGTCCTCCTTGGAAAAAACTCTTCGCTGCTCGCCTCCAGGACATCTCGAGAGTCTCATCCATTCTTTGGAACTCCCTACCCCAACCTGTCCAGTTATCTCCTACTCCGTCTGCCTATAGGCAATCCACAAAGACTTATCTCTTCAGGGAAGCCTATCCCGTCTCAACTTAGCCACTGGACTATCACTTTCTCAAACAACTCATCCCCACACAGCTACCTCCTCATGTATCACTCGCCCCCTCCCTTTTAGATTGTAAGCTCTCAGGGACAGGGCCCTCCTTATCATCTTGTCATTAATTGTATTGTAACTGTAATGTCTTCCTTATATTGTAAAGAGCTGCGCAAACTGTTGGCGCTATATAAGTCCTGTATTATAATAAAATAATAATAATTTGTAGCTGACCGGCTAGGCACAAAAGCAGATCCCTCCTAGAGTGGTCAGTCTCAGTGGCGTCACAAGGGGGGTGCGGGGGATGCGGCCCGCACCCTGGTTACACCATTGGAGGGGTGACACCAAAATGACTGACAGTAATTTTTTGGTGTAACCCCCCTCTGAAAAGTCGGGCACTCGGTCATGGAGCCCAACAGTTGCAGGAGAGAGGAGGGGACCCGGCGGCATACCTTATTCCGCTGGGTGAACGTCCCCTCCTCTCTTTCACCAAGATGGCCGCGCATGCACGATGATGTCACGGCAGGGTGTCACCCTGTATCCGCTCCGGATGACAGCCGGTCTTGGGATGCCCCTGGTCAGTCTGCATTCCTTCTTCTACTTTGCAAGATGGCATGCCTATAGTCAAGTTACTGCTCCCCCCCTTCCTTAACAGCCATTCTAATGCCCCCCCCCCCCATCCCCAGCCAAAATGCTGTAGGAAGAGAGAATAAATCCCTGGTGGTCACCAGAAATAGTGTTCCCATTGGAAGATTTACCATCTATTCCTGTTCTGATGACAATCCGAAATTTGGGATTTTGTTTCACGTTCAGTGATAATGGTCCCCAGTACAAATAGAAAGGGTGAATCTCCCTAACAGGCACACAGACAACAATAAAAACCTGACAGGTGTTCTAATCCATTCTATCTCTCTCCGCTCTATCCAAAACTAAAAATAAATTTGGCTTCAGTTGCCTGAAGTGCTACCTTAAAGTTGATGCAAACTTCTTTTCATCCTTTGTTGTACCTCAGTGCTGCTGATCTTCTGCAATCATTTTGAAGCCTTTTCCTGTCTACATTCACTCCACCGATGGCTGCATGGCATTTCTCATAGTGGGGTTTCCTGATGGTGACAACAGTGGACCATCCTTGCCTAATGTGTGTTGAAATGTCCAGTTGTAACCTCCATCAGATGTCAACCTGACAGGGTGACAACATGGGAGCACAATTGGGTGACAGTGACAGAATGTTGTCATCTATAACAGGAAGTGACTGTGCAGGGAACAGTGTCAGAGATAGCGTGAGCCTTGTCTCCAGGATTAAAGATGGTGGCCCATACTAACTAATCCATCTCAAAATGTTTCAGTGTAGAGTGGTCCCTCGGACACTCTACTTGCTGCAACGGTGGGCGCACAGATTTCATTCCATGAGTGTCAGACGGAAGAGTACCCGGCTTAGAACAATTCATACAAAATGTAGACGGGAAAGTTTGGGCAAAATTAACGGCTTCTGGACGTTGGGCCTTGGAGAGTCACCCAAAGAAACATCAACAAAGTTTCTAGAAAGTTATGCCCGGAGCAAAATAAAACAAAAAAAAACCAAGCGTAGGGCAAGCAGGACAAGGTGAATAGGGGAGACAATACAAAGAGTTAATGTTACGGCTTCTGGCCTTTGTTTACTTACCCGATTGGCCAGGTCAAAAGGTTAGGCGGAGTTCTAGTGGGGGGGTCTGAGTGGGTGGGGTTCCATCTCCAGCAGTTGGTGACTGACGGGCGAGGAGCAAAACTCCCGGCCACCCGCCCCCTTTTTTGTTTTTCAGTGGTTGCACCAAGGACAGTGCTTTGTTATGTGTCGGTGGGGTTCTTTGGAGGACGTTTAAGTGATGGTGGTTAATGTTTTGGGGACCTGTCTTGGTATGGTGTCCTCTATTCATCGGAAGTGCCTGCGGTCAGTTGGTGGTTGTCCCCGAGGCGGTGTGTTGCGGCTGGGGGCCTAACATGTTTTTTGGTACTGCCGCAGAGAACTGATTTCAGGAAAAGGTGTGGCCTTCAAAGACCTGCAACCTATTTTATCTGATGTTGAAGTTTTTGATTAAAGAGTCATTTCCTATTGAATTATTTAATAAAAGGCAGCTAAGGCCAATTTAAATACATATTGGAGTGTGGTCTCTTTATTACCTTCTAGGGACTGGGTGGTGGGCCTAGTGGTCTATATTAAATAAAATAGGGGAGACATCCATTCTACCTTAGTCATGGATGTCCTACACCGGGGGGACACCTCTGGCTTTCCAGCTCAACTCCCAACATGCCTCTCGGAGTCATGCCTGTAACTGTCAGTCTGGCAATGCCTCTGAGGACTTGTAGTTCCACAACAGCTTGAGGGCCGGAGTTGCCCATCCCTGCCCTACACCCCGCTCCTCTTCCATGGCTGATGCTCCCCCAGACACTGTTCCAAATCTCATCTGTGTTTGCTTTGTATCACACAAGTGGCTACAGTGTTTCCTGTGTAAAATACATCTTCTGAACGGTGTTTGGAAGCTTCATTGAGAAATACAATGTAACAACATTCTAATATAATAATATGATGTTGTATGTTGGTTTATTACATCATTATAATTCCACTGTTACAAACATCTGTAGATCAAAGCGATAACCAGTGGCGGAATTACCAGGGTCGCAGAGGTCGCGGCCCTGGAGTCCCGCCATTTGGAGGGGGCCTAGGACAGGAGGAAGGGGCCCCTGGTAACCGCTGATTACCAGGATATTTATTATGCCGGTAACCACTAATGTCAGTCCCGGGACCTCTTCCTCCTATCCTGGGCCCTCCATGCTTCACGCTGCGCCCCTCACCTTGTTCCGGGCGCAGCGTGAAGTATGATCCAGCCGGCGCAGCAGCCAATGAGTGGGAAGTGGTGTTATCTCCGCCCCCTCATCACACAGAATGCTGCCGAATAGAGAGCTGCTCCGGACACAAAGGGGGAGATATAGGGAGCTGGGACTATGAAGGTGACATGGGGGGTGAGTGTGGGGTCCGGGAGTGGAAAGCTGGGGACATGAAGGGGGAGATGAGGGGAAGCTGGGGACATGGAAGAGGAGAGTGTGGGGTCCGGGAGTGGAAAGCTGGGGAGATGAGGGGAAGATGAGGGGGAGATGAGGGGAGGTCGCAGAGGTCGCGGCCCTGGAGTCCCGCCATTTGGAGGGGGCCTAGGACAGGAGGAAGGGGCCCCTGGTAACCGCTGATTACCAGGATATTTATTATGCCGGTAACCACTAATGTCAGTCCCGGGACCTCTTCCTCCTATCCTGGGCCCTCCATGCTTCACGCTGCGCCCCTCACCTTGTTCCGGGCGCAGCGTGAAGTATGATCCAGCCGGCGCAGCAGCCAATGAGTGGGAAGTGGTGTTATCTCCGCCCCCTCATCACACAGAATGCTGCCGAATAGAGAGCTGCTCCGGACACAAAGGGGGAGATATAGGGAGCTGGGACTATGAAGGTGACATGGGGGGTGAGTGTGGGGTCCGGGAGTGGAAAGCTGGGGACATGAAGGGGGAGATGAGGGGAAGCTGGGGACATGGAAGAGGAGAGTGTGGGGTCCGGGAGTGGAAAGCTGGGGACATGAAGGGGGAGATGAGGGGAAGCTGGGGACATGGAAGAGGAGAGTGTGGGGTCCGGGAGTGGAAAGCTGGGGAGATGAGGGGAAGATGAGGGGGAGATGAGGGGGAGATGGAGACATGAAAGAGGAGAGTGTTGGGTTTTTTTTGTCTAAAATTTGTTTGTTTAAAAAAGAAAAATATCTAATTTTGTTCTTCTTGGGGGGGCTTCATGGATTCTTGCATCGGGGCCCTGAGGTCACTAGTTACGCCTCTGGCGATCACCTTCGATCTGTATATGATGTCAGTTACAGCAACTTTGCAAGTAAAACATTTTTTTTTTAATATGAAATCATTTATCATCAAAGCGGACCTTCACCTGGATCTTTAAAATAAAAACAAACACACCTTTGTTCTGCTCCAGTTTTAGTAAATTCCCCTCAATGTCTCTTCGAAACAATAACACAAACCCCATAATATGACCCGCAGCTTGTACCGCCGATGTTCATTTATAATGAGGAATGACTCAAGTTCCATTATTTGTTGCTGTTTCTTTGCTCTTGGTATCTGGGCTCTTATCTTTGCTGCTTGTAACCTATTTTGGTTTTTGGCGTTTTCTGCTGAAAATCTAATTCTTCTCCAAATCCCGGCAGAGAGAAGCTGCACAATGGCACCGATGAGCAGCGTTCCTCACACAAAGCATG
>NW_017306427.1:1038502-1040764 GCF_000935625.1 Nanorana parkeri
GGTGGTGACAGCTAAGCCTGGCACACTTTCATACAGCGAGCTGTTCAGCTGCCGACACTCATTCCGGCACGATCCAGCAAAAGTGAATGCCCTTTAATTTACTAAAGCTCTGTGTGTTATAAACAATTGCTGTCTTGTTAAACTAAGCACTTGTTTTTACCTTTTTTTCTTTAATGCATGCTTGGCCATCCCAATAAAGAAGCAGGTCGGGGCACACCTGCTGCCCCCTTTCCAACCAGAGCATCCCTGGTTGCTAAGAGCTCTTAGCAACCTGTGACGCTCTGTCCGGCGTCCTGCCCAGGTCTCCAGTTGCAGTTAGGTGGGGGTGCTCTCCGCACACCTTTCAGCAGTCCCGGCCAATAAACGAAGATGGTGCTTGTAGTAACTCCACGGATGGCACCGTGCAAAACGAACAATTGAAGAAATAGGTCACCAGCACTCAAAGAGTTTAAAAATGAATAAGTCCTTTTTATTGGACAATGGTGTCACGACAATCAAAAAGAGCCGACGTTTCGGGGCCACACAGGGTCCCTTTCTCAAGGCAGAAGATGTGACAATGTGATAACACCCACATACTACATATATACCCCATATTGTTAATTAATTAGTAGTAAACACACCACCAGTGATGTCAGAACGGCGGGAAAAACGCCATATTTAAAATGCATAATCTCATTTTATATGTGTGTGTTATCACATTGTCACATCTTCTGCCTTGAGAAAGGGACCCTGTGTGGCCCCGAAACGTCGAGCAATGCCCAGTACCTCACCCTTCCCCCAGGCCTCAGGGGTTGAAAAGTGTAGTGACACCATTGGTTGCATCTCAGCTCTGTTCATCTTCTGCAGTCTCTTTTCAGCCCCTTCCTGTCTACTTGCACTCCAGAAATGGCTGCGTGGCATTTCTCACAGCGGGTTTTCTGATATTGACAACAGTGGGCCATGCCTGTGTATGGTGCTTTAAAAAGGCCACTTGCAGTCTCCTTCAAAAGCACATGGAATGGGTGACAAAGTGAGAGTACATATGGGATGCAGGAACACAGTGTTGTCACCCTGTAACAGGACGTGCCTGAACAAGGATCTTCATGGTAGGATCATTAGTAATTATATTAAAGTAGAATTGAAGCCAAAACATTTTGTGTGTGTGTGCGCGTGGCGGGGGGTTAGAGTAATAAAAAGTATAACCCCATCAGCTTTCTTTGCCATCTGTGTTCCTTTGGAAAGATTTCCCTTGACTTCCTGTCTGAGAGTCACAACAGGAAGTGAGGAAAAAAAATACCTCCAAAGAGAGGGAAATCCCTGTTGGCCAGCAGAACTAGTATCCCTATTGGAAGATTTCCCATCTACTCCTGTTCTAAACACTTTTGGTGATGACGGTCACCAAGACACATAGAGAGGGTGGATTTCCCTAATGGGGACACAAACAGCAATAAAAACCTGCCAGGGGTTCTAATTCCTCTCCATTCTATCCAAAACTGCAAAAAAAAGTTTTGGCCTAATAAAACAAACCCACGCTGCTTCTCATTTCCCTCCGAGCGGTGACAACAAAACGAGCGGCTTGTTTTCAAATACAGATACTCCTCGCTTAACGACTTACCTGTTTTGCGACCACTCACACTTACGACCGTCCTCCGAGCGGCCTCCGACCTCGCGCGTCAGCGCCAGTGCGACGTGTCGCCGGGGGAAGTGACGTCCTCCGTTCTTCACAGCGCGTCCCCGTGAGTATTTTCATTGCCCGATGTACAGTACACTGTTCAGTACTGTACATCGGCAACGCTATACAGTACTGTACTAATGCAGTACAGTACTGTATAGAGTTCCTCACTTAACGACCAATTCGTTTAACGACCTGGTCGTAGGAACGGAACTCGGTCGTTAAGTGAGGAATGCCTGTATGAAATAACCGCAGAAGATAATATTCAAATATTTAATACGTCGGGATATTTCAGAGTAAACAGTAGCAGATTTGTTGTTTTTTTTTCTCTCCCAGTCGAAGGCATGAAAATTTAAACAGGCGCTTCTTTGAAAAAACAAAAAAAACAAAATACAAACAAACAAATAAGCGTCTGTTAAAACGGCGCAGGCAGGTGAAAAAAACAAAGACAGAGGGAATCTGGAGGCAGGAATTTAAGGAGAAAGAGAGGGAGGGAAAGAGGAAGGAGGAAGGGAGAAGGAGGGAGGGAGGGGAGCGAGAGGGAGAGAGAAAGGGAGAGAGGGGAGGGAGAGAGATAGGGGAAGAGAGGAGGGAGAGAAGGGGATGAGAGG
>NW_017306427.1:1040958-1044658 GCF_000935625.1 Nanorana parkeri
GGGGTAGAGAGAGGGGAAGAGAGAGAGGGAGGGAGAGGGAGAGGGAGGGAGACACAAATATATGCAAATGAAGCCATTGAGGCGATAATTTCGATGTAATGGCCGAGACGAAGCTCTTCAGCTTCTATTTTTAATTCGCTATTACCTTTCCTAAACAATGGCGCGCATTTCTAACTGCATGAGGAGTCAGACCTCGCCGTTCCTAATAATGGCTTTCCAGGCGCCCCGCCGCCGTAAATCAACGCAAATTTGCATCCGCTCCACTGAAACTTTGTATTTTTTTTGGTCAATGAAACAAGCTCATTTTTAGAGGGAGATGAAGACAATGATCATTTTCCTCCTATCAGCCGGCGCGCACCTTCCGCGCCAGGGAAACGTCTATTAGGCAGAGTTATATGGCACAATAAACCCCTGGCATGACCGGCATCCCAATCTACTGCGAGGACGCATCGCCGCCGCTTAAAGTGCCTTTTGTGCCGCCGAGCGGGTTTTGTATCTAAATTGAGAATTATGACCGGTCTCTTTGATGTTAAATAAATGTTTCTCGTATCACCGGGGGCGACGCTCTTGTCCCCGCGCCCGCGTCCTGAAGGAGAAATCAATAAACTTGCCTCGTTCTTTGAAGGAAAATGCTGGGGAATGATATTTACTTATTTATTATTATTGTATTTATTTTAAAGTGGCACAAAGTTTCGAGCGAATATACAATGTTTGTTTCATGGAAAAAGGATTACTACATGACAAAGGATTTGCAGGGAAGTGGGGGTTAGCTAAAGAGACAGCATTGAAGTGGCTGCCTGCTTTTTGGCTGCCCTTGTTACACTAAGTCGTGTAATAGGATAGAATGATCTAGATACATTTTTTCACGTTAAGTGTTTTATGCTCAGTAAGGTGTTTAACATATTTTGACATTCAAGAGACCTATGAGGCGAATGATTTCCACTCATCGTCATAGTTGGAGACGACCTGTGACAAAGCTGTCACAGGTCGGCTCTATCGATCGGGAAGTGAGCAAAAACATGCAGCCGATCTGCTCACTTCCCGATCACCTCCCTGCAGGGAGCGGTGACTGTCAGTCACCGCTCCCCGCAGGGATTCCCCCCTCCCCTCTCTGATCCTCCAGCGTTGAGTGGAGGAACGAACGGAGGAGGGGGCGGGCACAGCTGGCTCTGCCTCTAGATAGGCAGAGCCAGCTGTCACTCACACAGCTGAATGGGTCTCGACAGTATTGCCAGGATCCGTCCCGGCTGCAGCGCTCTCAGTATATTGCTGGCAATAGCCTGCTATATACTGAGCTTTGTGTCACAGGAGCAGGTAAGTATATGTCCTTCTGTGACCCTAAAGAGAACTATGGGGAAAATACTTGCCCCATTGTTCTCTTTTAAGTAACATGTAACACAATGGGGGGGGTTCATAAAAACTGGAGCAGACAGAATCTGGAATAACCAATCAGCTTCTCTGTTTCATTTTCAAAGCTGGAAAGAGAAGCTAATTGGTTACTATGGACAACTGCTCCAAATTCTTTCTGCTCCAGTTTTTATGAATTCTCCCAATCAGGGTAACACTTCCAGGTACTTATTACCTCCCACAGAGATCACATGACTACCCCTGAAAATGCCTTCATCTGTTTTTTTCTCTCCTGAAGGTCGGCTCCATCTTTTCTCAGCCATCATCCAGGGTCTGAGATGATGGCTCAGAGATAATACAGTCATGTCAATCCTGGAATCTGTGAAGATAGTGGCCACACATTTCAGACACAGATAAGCAAAAAAACACACAAAAAAGACAAACAGCGCTCTCGGAAAAAGGGCCCTGGCTGAGCAGTGTGCATCCCTGAGAAACAGGAGGAGGACCCGTGCTGGCTGCAATTGAAAAACTCACATAAGGGCGCAAAGCTTGAGGGGTGATCCCCGCGTCTTCCTTTCACTTTTGACTCGTCCACCTGCAGTTCTCTACAGCCGTTTTATCAGTTCTCTCCCATTCACCACCGTCAGACGTTTTATACGCCGCAGCAACCAGACCCTAAGGGCTAGTTCACACCAAGCGCGGTGCAGGTGCAGAGCAGGTGCAGAGTAGACCGGATCAAAACTACGTCCAATGTATTCCAATTGTATTTTTAGCTCCAGTTCACATTGCAGCGTGCAGATCCAGAGCAGGTCCAGAGCAGTTAAAAAAACTGCAGCAGTCCCTACTTTACCTGCTCTGGATCTGCAAACGCATCAAAAACACATGCAAATGCCTGGAACGCACTGAAAGCCCATGTTAAACAATTTTTTTGTTGTTGCCAAAAACGCATCAAAAACGCATCTAAAAGACTAGCGTGCGTGTGCAGAAACCTGACTGGATCTGCTCTGCATTTGGTGTGAACAAGGCCTTAGGGCCTGTTCACATGATATCAGGTCCTGATCAGGTGCGGATCTGCAGACGCAGTGCTATTGATGCAGTGCGTTTTTGGCGCGTTTTCGGTCCGTTTCCTGACTGTACAAAATGTGACATGCAGTATTTTTCTGTCGTAACCTGAACGGACTGCGCACGTGAGAACTGGAGCCCATAAAACACATAGGGATACATTGGGATGCATTTTGAGTGCAGGAGCGTACGGATCAGGTCAGCACAGAAAACGGACGTCGTGTCAACAGGCCCTTAGGGACAGGACTGCATTCTGAACCAAACACTGTCTTGTCAGCTGCAATGACAGTTGTTTGGTCAGTTTTTGAACACTTAATTAAGAATTTATATTAGAGGTACACTGAAATGGAAATTTCAAAACCGAAATAAAAGAAATTGTCAGGCCGAAACCAAAACCGAAAATGTTTTTTATTTGAATTTTTAAATGTTTTTTAAATATTTTATTTTTATTTATTTTTTATAAACTTTTAAAAATGTTTATATTTATTTTTATTTATTAATTTATTTTTGATTAAATATTTTTATTTTTTACTTTACTTTTAGGGGCTTCGGGGAAATATTGGGGGTCTAAAAATAGAAAAAGAGATTGAGCACACAAATCCCTCAATCTCTTTTTCTGCAGCCCCTGTTATAAATGACCAGGAATCCTCTATACTGAGTGTTCCTGTTCATTGATAACATGAGGACAGAGTATGTTTGATCACGGCTGGCTCCGCCCAGCTGTCAGAAGCAGGCTGTCGGTCAGCCAATGGCCGGCCGCTCGGCCAGCTTCGGCTTTCAGCGCGGCTCAACGGAGCCGAGGAATATGCTTTCGGCTCGACTGAGCCGCTCGGCCAAGTTCGGGAGCTGTACGGGCTATTGTGAATAGAACCGAAGGGGTCCTGGGGCCGAAGCGAGCCGAAGGATCAGCCGAAGCTATGGCTAGATCCTTCGGCTGCTTTGTGAATAGACCCCATTGTTTCATATTTACACTGACACCGGTTGTTTTATCTCAGAGGAAAGATTGGAGCAGAACCCAGATAGCAAGCAATTGAGCTGCAAGTTTGAAAATGACTTGCTAAACTATTGCAGACTTGCCAAGCTTCACAATTTTGTTGCACAATTACAGCAAGTCTGCATTGCAAGTGTCCAGATCACTGTGCTTTACAAAAGTGCCGTACACTCGCAGAGCTCTTGCTAAGACCTGCAGGACTCTTGCTGTAGACTTGCCAAGCAAATTTGCTACAAATTCAAAAAGTGTCGCCTAGAACTTGTGCTGCGAGTGTTCTGCAAGTCTACAACCTGCCAGGAA
>NW_017306427.1:1045530-1048627 GCF_000935625.1 Nanorana parkeri
GCTCGGCCAGCTTCGGCTTTCAGCGCGGCTCAACGGAGCCGAGGAATATGCCTTCGGCTCGACTGAGCCGCTCGGCCAAGTTCGGGAGCTGTACGGGCTGAGCCGAGGAATATGCTTTCGGCTCGACTGAGCCGCTCGGCCAAGTTCGGGAGCTGTACGGGCTATTGTGAATAGAACCGAAGGGGTCCTGGGGCCGAAGCGAGCCGAAGGATCAGCCGAAGCTATGGCTAGATCCTTCGGCTGCTTTGTGAATAGACCCCATTGTTTCATATTTACACTGACACCGGTTGTTTTATCTCAGAGGAAAGATTGGAGCAGAACCCAGATAGCAAGCAATTGAGCTGCAAGTTTGAAAATGACTTGCTAAACTATTGCAGACTTGCCAAGCTTCACAATTTTGTTGCACAATTACAGCAAGTCTGCATTGCAAGTGTCCAGATCACTGTGCTTTACAAAAGTGCCGTACACTCGCAGAGCTCTTGCTAAGACCTGCAGGACTCTTGCTGTAGACTTGCCAAGCAAATTTGCTACAAATTCAAAAAGTGTCGCCTAGAACTTGTGCTGCGAGTGTTCTGCAAGTCTACAACCTGCCAGGAATGTGTGCAGCAAGTTAGAAAGAATTACAATTTAACCCTGACACAAGTTTGTGGCAAGTTATCCTTGCTATCTGGGAACAAAGGACACAAAGTTTCAGAAGAGACTATTCCCTGCGCTGGAACCACAAAACTCCTATTTCATCACTTCTGTCCATTTCCTGCTTGTTGGCTTCTGCAATCCGCGACTGCCGTGACATCCTCCAGTGTCCTCTGTACTTTGGAGTCCATTACCGCCTTTGGGCAAGGTGTTCAGGCTTCGCTGACCATTACTCCTTCATTTATTTTTCCATTATAAATGTCTTCCATCGCTCTTCTTGTCCACCGGGCATGTGTACTCTGCCAGACGTTGTGACTGTATCATTTAACCCTTCTCTCATGATGTACAGGATGAGCTTTCTGAAACCAATCTTCCCGCAGCATGCTGATGACAAGGTGGAAGTTTGCATTGAGCAGTGCGCCGAAGAAGGTTTGTAACTTTACAAAAGAAGGTCGCTAAACAAATGTAAATATGAAACAATGTTTCATAATGACATAATAACACCGTCCCAATGGCATACCTACCCACCGCCCCTCAGGATAACCTGATCTGTGAATGTGAAGTTATAAAGGCAACATAATGGCTACATATGTTGCAAGGCAAATGCATCTTTTTAACTTAAAATTTTGCCTCCTGGGCAGGGGCATCCCAAGGCTGGGTGTCACCCGAAGCGGTTACCGGGTGACACCCCGCCGTGACATCACCACGCATGTGCGTGACGTCACAGTGCACGTGCGCGATGATGTTATTCAGCATGCGCGTCGATCTTATTATACCACACGGCGGGATAAGGTATGCCACCGGGTCCCCTACTCTCTCCAAAACCTGTTATTCATTCGGTCCATGACCAAGTGCCTGACTTTTCAGAGGGGGGTGACACCAAAATGACTGTCAGTCGTTTTGATGTCACCCCTCCAATGGTGTCACCCGGGTGTGGGCCGCACCCGCCGCACCCCCCTTGTGACGCCACTGCTCTTGGGTACCATAAGCTCAAGACTAGGGGCAAGCTTTGGATTCAGGTTGATCATGAGTCACTCTGAACCCAAGCTGGGTGCAGGTCTCCAAATTGGCACACTATTTGACCCATTCACCCATTCACCCACCAAACCTCCATCAGTGTGCAAGCTACATGGCCCACACAGAATCATTGGTTGACCAATAGCTGATCCACACAGCACCACTGGTTTATAGGAGACAGATGGGTGCATCATAATAACATATCATGCTGTGTATGGAACTTTTTTAAACTCTTCGCTTCTCAATAAATGTTCAAAACTTCCTTATCACTTAGTTACCAATCAGTGAAATATATATTTTATAGAGGTAATTATTTATTTTTTTAGAGGTAAGAACTGACGTGGTTTAGGGTCTACCAGAGGAAGGACTCATAGCGAGTTTAGTAAGACAAATGTATCATTTATATTAGGATAATATATTGATGGTATGTGGAAATCAAACAACCTACAACACTGTGCAGTCAGGGGAAGCAAATATTAGCTTAACCATTCCTCTAACATATTTTGTATTATTGTCCCTTTTACACAACATCCCCGACTCTGTCCAAGCAGAAATCTCTTCTTTAATGTAAAAGCATACACTGGCATTATCTGCAAATCCCCCTTCTAGTCCTCGTCTTGACCTTGACCAATATTCTTGTTTACCTAATTTCCATCAGCTACTTCCCCGGGATCTACCGCTGAAATGCTGTCAGAACTCTGATCTCCGCTGAATCGCGCTTTGATGGAAATTGTACATATAAAACTCACCCTGGTGGGTTCCATCAGGAATCCCCCACTTCGTGTGAAGGGTACAAAGCGAGGGATTTTGAAAGAGGTTTTCTGTGCAGACTTAATGAAGGACTATAACAGGATGAAATGTGTAATGTATATACTGTGTGTGTATCTCTCTCTCTCTCTCTCTCTCTCTATATATATATATATGTATATATATAAATTCACTGGAAAATTCTTCTGTGCTAATATTCAATCAAGTAAGATTGAATGGGATTCACTGGCATTTCCCAGTTAAATGTACCCTATTTACAGAAGGATGAATATGAACCAGGTGAATAGCCATCCAATCCCACATGTACAGGAAAAAAGCTGTGAAAAATAGTATTCCACTCTAACAAATCTGAAGACAATAGCTCTCCATGGTGCTGAAAATGTGTTTTAGCACTAGGAAGGTTGACTGTATTTTTAATTCTTATTTTTGTTTTTTTACATAAGCAAATTAAAACAAAAATGCCCCAACCCCCCAAAAAACGAACTAGCCCAGCACATAGGACATGCCCGTTGGCATTCCCATTCCATGACAACTGTGAACATGAAGCCTCCTGGCTACTGATACCAGCATGCATAGCATTTAGCATTAAGGGCTGTGTTGAGAGGGGTTCCTTGTAAAAAACAGGAGTTCCAGAGCACTGGGCTATTCAACAACCCCCCCCCCCCTTGCTGGCCGGGGA
>NW_017306427.1:1048858-1049928 GCF_000935625.1 Nanorana parkeri
GAGGGGACGCCAGCAAGAGACATCCTATGTACCACCTACCTGTCCCCTGACAGAGATCAAGTAGGTAGTCATTCCCTCCCTGGCAAATCAGTTTTAGGGGTTCATCACTGGTTCTCTGCATAAGTATGCCAGGTAAGTTATTAAACACACCACACCGAGAAAATGTACTTTATTAAATCTATATATATCATCTCTGGGAGAGGAATTCCCTCTCCGGAGCTTTCTCTAAGCAAAGTGACGGGATGCAGTGATTTCATTGACCTTATCTAGCTATACGTCTATATTTGGTAAATGGCAATTATCTAATGTGGCTTTGTGGCTATATAAGGTCAATGACATCAGCATTGACCTTATATAGCATTGACCTTCCGCCCCTTTCTTTACGTGCAGTTGGGCATTGCCCGCCCATATTGGCTGGGAGGCCCATGGAGTGTCCTTGTTTGGAGGAGCTCAGGTCTTGACAATGTTCAGTCTGAACCTGAGCTCATCCCTACTGGTTTATTATAACCCGCCTCTTGAGATCTCAGTGTTCTGATCAGGAAAGCTGCAATGTCTGCATCCCTTTAAAAGTAGTCAGGGAGTATCACATCAAAAACGCAGGAAGATGTTTTAAGTGATGGACAGACAGTAGGGATTTTTTAATGTAAGCTTTGACTGTATTATCAGAGACAACTCTACTATGTATTCCTATCACAATGCTGATGTTATAACAGGAGAGGAGATGCCGGGACTTTACAACTCCTTTAAATGGAAAGGCCATTTTAAATAACATAACATTTCAGCATGGCTCATGTAGCAAATGTATATCTTATATTATTTTGTAATGAACATGGAGTTCTCCTTTAACAAAACACTTTTCTACTGAAAAATGGAAGAAGAAGAAAGGGTTCTATCTGACCCCTTAAAATTAAATTTCAAGAAGGTGCTGCTACCTCTAATCTTCTGCCTCTGAAACTGCAAAACAGAAGAATTTGCCAAGAATTCACAAACTGAGCATTTATTCTTAAAAGAAAAAGTAAGAAGACGTAGAAAAGGTGACCAAATATTTATAATTTGTTCTTTTTTCTCAT